>NW_018404360.1:69942-79814 GCF_002113885.1 Mizuhopecten yessoensis
GTAAGAAAGGGGTTTGTGGTGATGGAGGGAGGAGAGAGGGAAGAAAAGAGTAAGAAAGGGGTTTGTGGTGATGGAGGGAGGAGAGAGGGAAGAAAAGAGTAAGAAAGGGGTTTGTGGTGATGGAGGGAGGAGAGAGGGAAGAAAAGGGTAAGAAAGGGGTTTGTGGTGATGGAGGGAGGAGAGAGGGAAGAAAAGAGTAAGAAAGGGGTTTGTGGTGATGGAGGGAGGAGAGAGGGAAGAAAAGGGTAAGAAAGGGGTTTGTGGTGATGGAGGGAGGAGAGTAATGAGGAAGGAGAGAGGGAAAGGTTGTGGTGGTGGAGGGGGAGGATATGAGGAAAGAGTGAGGGAATAAATAGGTTGGAAAGGTTGTGGTGGTGGAGGGGGAGGATAGGAGGAAAGAGTGAGGGAATAAATAGGTTGGAAAGGTTGTGGTGGTGGAGGGGGAGGATAGGAGGAAAGAGTGAGGGAATAAATAGGTTGGAAAGGTTGTGGTGGTGGAGGGGGAGGATAGGAGGAAAGAGTGAGGGAATAAATAGGTTGGAAAGGTTGTGGTGGCGATAGAGGAGGTGTATGGATAGGAAGTTTGAAAAGGACGTAAGAGAATAATAGGCAAAGGAGATGAAGGGATGAAGAAGAACAAAAAGAGAAACAGTTGAGAAAAAATGGAAAGGGCATCAAAGGGAGAGAAAAATAAGAAAGAGAGAAAGGTGGATGGCAGATAGAAAGTGATAGACAAGGAGGATGTGGAATAGAATGGGGTGAGAAAGTAGTGCAAAGAAGGGGAGAGAAGGGAGAGGAGATGTAAGGAGGAAAAGGAGAGGAAATGAGAGGCAAAGAAAAGAAGGGAAAGAGAAGTGACGATGGAGAATGGGAGGTAGTAAGGGTAAGGAGACTGGCAGGAGAGAAAGAAAAAGACAGGAAGGGGAGGAGAAGGAAGGAAGATAGATTATTTAGTCAAAGATTAATGTGTTTGCATGTTCCATAGATAGCTACATAGACATTTTTTATATCATGTGTACAATCTCAGTCGGCTGTATTAACAAAATGAGTTATATAGATATTGAGTAACTATGACAAAAATTCACAAACCACCTTTTTCAGAAATAAAAGTACAATGTTTATATGAATTTTGTGTGAATATATTTATAAATAGTTTTGTCAAATAGGTTTTTAATGAGCCGTTACTTTATTTGTGGGATGACACAGTTATATACATGTATACACTTTCAAAATGATTTTTTAAAAGGTTTAGTATTGATTTTTGCCGAGGAATTGTCAAGATATATTTGGAACATTCAACTGTGGTACAACAAACATCAATTACAGTTATTAAAGACGGGAATTGCCGGTGAAATAAATCCTGAATCTTACAGTATCAGGAAAGACATGACAACAGTTTTGGTGCCGGTTGTTCCCAGCCAGAGCATCATGTATAAGCTACATACCAACTGATTGACTTACAAACTGTCTCGGCGCTGGGCTTAACAGGTCTCCCATTACCAATCATTCTATGCTGTTGTCTTGTTTTATTAGAAAAATTTCCTACAGAGACAAAATGGTTCTTGACACCAGTGTGTGTTAATATACTCCGTCCCAGAATCTTCGTTAAAATGTCTTCATTTGAAAACGGATTCTAAATTTGAAATTGGATCAGTTCACCAAAACATTCATGATACATCCATAATTAAACAATTTAGAAACAGGGTAAAAAAAGTCCCTTTTTAAACTTTTTTGAAATTTCCAAGTAATTCCTTGATCAATAAAGGATTTTTTTTGTAATAATAAAAAAAACCACTGACAAAATGGAGATATGTAAAACTTTGTTTGACTGAACTGTGAAATAATCATTTATTTTTTATTTTTTTTTATATCTTAATTAATTGTAATCCTGAGGTCATAAACCGTTGTTGTCACTCTGTTTAAATGTAGCAGATAAAGGATTTCCAATACCAGGCGTGTTTGATTCCCTGTGTTATGGACATTTGAGTGAGGCTGCCTCCGTTAGGCAGGGATGGATAAAAACAAGTGCAATGCCGTGCACATAAATGCATGAAGCGTATAATAAGAAAACGTAGCTTGGTGAATTACGACATGCACATTGTTTGAACCTGGTACAGTAGGAAAGCATTCACTGATGCTCCTCGAGGCTTTATTTTACGACTTCCTGTGATATTGAGTAATAAACGCAAGGAAAAACATAAACTCCACTACAGGCCCTTGACTGAATGATCCGCCAGCCTCCTTGAGTGGGATAAGTTGCCACGGTCATTGGTCGGTTCGGATACACTCAAATGTAAACTGTGTACAACACAAACATTTGTGATACCACGTACTCGGTGACTGGTACATGTCGGGTTAATGAATTAAAACACTTTGTCAGCAGACTGATGACTCTTTGTTACAGAGACAGTGTGTTGTTTGGGTAAATATTGAAATACTTTGTAACATCCTATCCTGTTTTGTGTCGGGGATCATGGTTACTATATATGGACACATGTTATTTCAGAATCCTCTACGATTACAACATGTACACTTGTTCTATAGTCAAAGTTTGTTGTATCGTTGATCAATTTGCAATGAAAAATGTTCCCAGTTGTGAGAAAAATAACAGTTTCATTTTCATAATAAAAAATTACATTTCACTTTGAAAAATGTAATAACTTGTAACCATTGATGTTTTATATATATTTCTTCTTTTGTATTCCATAATTTAGTTTGTATTCCATAATTTAGTTTGTATTCCATCAATTAGTTTGTGCGTAAATGCTCCTCCTAAAACCACTGCCTTGGCAATGAATGATTTAGACCTTTTTTGTGACATATCTAAATGCTAAAACTACAAATGTTTTTGTGTGTAAATTGAAAAGCATCTATGGCTGCTCAGTTTCATAATTTTTCAAATAAGAATGTGAAGTCCAGTGATTTTTGAGAATTGGTTATTTGAGTTCTGTACTGATGCTTTTCCTATAGGACTCATTCCTTTTTAAAGATTCTCCTACATCGCTTAGTGATGGAAATCGACAAAATTTTGAAAATTATTTTAATGACACGTCTGAAAATATTCTACAAAAATCACTGGAAGTCAGGTGTCATGATAAACCATATCCTGCCTCCCTCCGGTCCGATACTATTATGAAGTGTGCTTGCCTTCAGTCCATAGATGTGCCTATAGCTGTTTGTGAGAATGGTGATTTCAACTTTCTTAGAGGTCTGTAGACTTCTTAGAAAAGGAGGTAAATTACCAAGACAGTTTTGTGGAATCGTAGAGAGGTTTTACTGTAACGGAAAACAACGTTTGTTCACTTCTGGTGTATCGTTGTAAGATAGCGGAATTCTTTTATAAGTAAATAAGTGAAATTGATTGGAGGATCTGCAGATAATACATATGTAAGTTTGACAGCTGAAGATACACTGCAAAAAAACAAAGCTTACATTTGGAAGGTAAGGAAAATTGATTTTTGTAAACATTGGTGTAAAATTGATATGTTTATGGTAATTTGACATATAAAAAAAATGAGAGCTAACATCGCAGATTAAAGATACTGTAGACCATATATTATATAGCGGGTATAATTTCAAAACAAACAAATCGGGGGTGAAAAAAATCTGAAAATATATAGTTTGTTTTTTGAAACTTGACCAGGAAAATGACAGGGAAACAGCAACAGAGCCTTAGACAAATGATTGTGTGGATCTGTTGGGGTTTATACTGTACAAAACTACTGCACGTCTACCTTCCTTGGCTAGACGAGTCGGTTTTACCTAGATTGGAGGATGCCAAATCAGCACCCAGTGACCCAAATCAAGACAAATTGGTCTCCATGGTATTGCCAGGCAGATATGATTATATAATCCTGGATGTACAGGAGACAGTTGGGCCTAATATGCCAGATATCGCCAAAAAATATTTGTTCTTTTCTTCGAGGCTGTACACGGAATCTTAGGAATGTATATTTCGTAGCATTAACAGCCACCCTTTAAACAATCTTAATATAGTTCAATTTACATATACAACTTCTACATGAATGTCAACTCTATATGGAAGTGGGTACTCAAATAAGATTGCATTCATTAAGAAATCCTTAACCAACTGCCACAGATTTAAAATTATTGAAAAATGTATTGCAGTCCTGTAGTCTGGCAGATGTTCTTCCACATGTTCAAACCCAACTTCCTGCCAACCTGTGTTGTGAAGTACTCTTGTAGGCTCTTGGGCATGCTCAGACCCAACTTCCTGCCAACCTGTGTTGTGTGATTCCCCTTGTCGGCTCTTGGGCATGCTCAGGCCCAACTTCCTGCTAACCTAGCTGTGTTGTGAAGTACTCTTGTAGGCTCTTGGGCATGCTCAGACCCAACTGCCTGCCAACCTGTGTTGTGTGATTACCCTTGTCCGCTCTTGGGCATGCTCAGGCCTAACTTCCTGCCAACCTGTGTTGTGAAGTTCTCTTGTAGGCTCTTGGGCATGCTCCCAACTTACTGCCAACCTGTGTTGTGTGATTACCCTTGTCGGCTCTTGGGGATGCTCAGGCCTAACTTCCTGCCAACCTGTGTTGTGAAGTACTCTGGTAGGCTCTTGGGCATGCTCCCAACTTCCTGCCAACCTGTGTTGTGTGATTACCCTTGTCGGCTCTTGGGCATGCTCAGGCCTAACTTCCTGCCAACCTGTGTTGTGAAGTACTCTTGTAGGCTCTTGGGCATGCTCCCAACTTCCTGCCAACCTGTGTTGTGTGATTACCCTTGTCGGCTCTTGGGCATGCTCAGGCCCAACTTCCTGCCAACCTTTGTTGTGAAGTACTCTTGTAGGCTCTTTGGCATGCTCAGACCCAACTTCCTGCCAACCTGTGTTGTGTGATTATCCTTGTCGGCTCTTGGGCAAGCTCAGACCCAACTTCTGCTATTCAGTGTTGTTTGGTAACCTTTATAGGCTCTTGGCATGCTCAGACTCAACTTCCTGCCAAGCTGTGTTGGGTTGCTACAATCCTAGACAACTAATATAGTCTTTTGCACATGCTCAGACTTCATTTCCTGTTACCTTAGGTGATGCTTCAGTCCTCGACAAGCAGTATTGGTTTTTGCACATGCCTAGACTTAAGTTCATGCTGTCCTAGTGGAACTTAATTCCTTGACAAACAATGAAAATTCTCGCAAATGCCCAGTTCTCACTTCCTGTTGTATTTTTAGCCCACCATCAGATGATGGTGGGCTATTCAAATCACCCTGCGTCCGTGGTCCGTCGTCCGTCCGTCGTCTGTCGTCCGTCGTCCGTCCGTAAACAATTCTTGTTATCGCTATTTCTCAAGAAGTACTGGAGGGATCTTTCTCAAATTTTATATGTAGGTTCCCCTTGGTCCTAAGCTGTGCAGGGCAACTTTTGAGACTGATCGGATAAACAACATGGCCGACAGGTAGCCATCTTGGATTTTGATATTGAAAGTTTGTTATCGCTATTTCTCGGGAAGTACGGGAGGGATCTTTCTCAAATTTTAAATGTAGGTTCCCCTTGAATCCTCGTTGTGTATGTTATATTTTGAGACTGATCATAAAAACAAAATGGATTAAAAGAAGAACTAAACAGATCTTTCTCATATTGCAATGATCGATTCTATTTCTTTCACATTAAGTACTGTACTAGTAAATATGTGAAATGACAAACTCACTTTGAAGGTTGGCTTTCATACACATCAGTATTAAGTTTAGATCAAAAGTTACCTCAAGGTGCATTTACTGTTAACATGACTCGATCAAACAGATTAGAGGAAAGAAGAGAAAAGATCNTATTTCTTTCACATTAAGTACTGTACTAGTAAATATGTGAAATGACAAACTCACTTTGAAGGTTGGCTTTCATACACATCAGTATTAAGTTTAGATCAAAAGTTACCTCAAGGTGCATTTACTGTTAACATGACTCGATCAAACAGATTAGAGGAAAGAAGAAAAAAGATCGAACTGACAAAGAACTAATGAAGATGGTACAAAGGTGGGCGCCAAGATCCCTTTGGGATCTCTTGTTAGTTATAGAAAGTTATAGAAGTTTGGATACAGACATGTTCTCAAAAACAGTTTAATAATCAATACAGCTGATTTTATAACTATAACATGTAAGAAAGTCAATTATCACAAATTTTATAAAAAGTAACTCATCATTAAATTTAGAAACAGCGATAGAAGGTAGACTCTTGTCAAAATCTGTGTTTTTAGGCAAAGTTCTTTTCTGTACATTCATTTATTTATTTAAGGAAAATGGCTATTTCTCTTGCCTTTTGAGAGTTGACAGAAAACCATAAGGTAAATGCCAACTGCCATGATACCAGGGTAATGCTTGGCTGGGTCCCTGTGATAGAGCTGGTTTCTATGATGATGAATAAGTGATGAAGATGTTTCTCTTGTGATTGATTCCAAGATTCTTATAGAAAACACAACTCAGCATGTCAGCTTTTTTACATAACCAAAAACTCAGGGTGGTCTTCAAGATAATTCTGCTATAAATTTAAAGTTTATGTCCAAGGGTTGTCAGGCTAATTAAATTAATTGTCAAGCCGCCATAAAAACTTGATTCGGGACGAGAGATTACCTGGTCTATAATATAAAATTGAAACTGTAAAAAACACATCAGTAAGTATGGTTACAGTCTGTTCAGCAGACTTTTAGCTGTCATTTAATTCAGTTGTTGCAATTTGATCATCGATTTTAAAAAATGAAAACAAATTACAAGGTCTCGTGAATGCTTTGGAATGTAAAATCCTGTTTTCTGTAAGCAACTGTTACAGAAAAACATTTGTGCATAAAGACCCAAAATGAAACTAAAAAAAAAAATTAAAAAAAAAATTAAAGCATCATACTTGCAGCTTGCAACAGAAATTGTTCACAACAAGTTCCATGATTGTAATTCCAGAAAGTATTTTCAATGCTTTAAGGGGCATTTGTTTTCCAAGCTGAAGCCTAATACAAACAAGAGGCCCAGAGGGCCTGTATCGCTCACCTGAATATGTTTAAAATAATTGGTACCGTGAAGTAGGTGCTGTAAATACATATGAAATTTCAGAAAGATCCATCCAGTACTTGAGATATAGCGAGAACAAACTTCAAACAGAGCCCCACCCCTATGCAACCTAGGGGGGGTCATACCCACCATTTATACAAAATTGAGTCCCGTTGGTCCATTGATGCTCCAGACTAAATAAGGATAAAATCCCATAATCCCGATGGTCGAAGTAGGGTTTTAAAGGTTTTACCTCTATTTCTCCAATTGAGCCCCGCCCTTCTGCCCCCTAGGAGACCATACAAAATTGGTTCCCCTTTACCAAGGATTCTCCACACCAAATATGGACCAATTCCTACAGAAGAAGGATTTTAGAGAATAATCTGCTATGTTTCCCCTATTGGGCCCCGCCTCTCAGGCCCCTGGGGGGTCAGACCCACGGTTTATACAAAATTGGTTCCCCTTTACCCAAGGATGCTTCAGACCAAATATGGACAAAATCCCGTCATTCCTACAGAAAGAGAAGGATTTTAAAGAATTTGCTATATTTCCCCTATTGGGCCCCACCCCTCAGCCCCCAGGGGGGCAAGGCCCACTGTTTATACAAAATTGGTTCCCCTTTGCCCAAGGATGCTCCACACCAAATATGGACCAAATCCTTTCATTCCTACAGAAGAAGAAGGATTTTAAAGAATAATTTGCTATGTTTCCCCTATTTGGCTGGGCCTCTCAGGCCCCTAGGGGCCACACCCACAGTTTATACAAAATTGGTTCCCCTTCACCTAAGGATGCCTCAGACCAAATATGGAACAAATTCTTTCATTCCTACAGAAGAAGAAAGATAAAGAATTTGCTATATTTCCCCTATTGGGCCCCGCCCCTCAGGCCCCTGGGGGGCCACACCCACGGTTTATACAAAATTGGTTCCCCTTCACCCAAGGATGCCTCAGACCAAATATGGAACAAATCCTTTCATTCCTACAGAAGAAGAAGGATTTTAAAGAATTTGCTATGTTTCCCCTAATGGGCCCCGCCCCTCAGCCCCCAGGGGGGCCAGACCCACCATTTATACAAAATTCGTTCCCCTTTTCCCAAGGATGCTTCAGACCAAATATGAAACAAATTCTCTCATTCCTACAGAAGAAGAAGGATTTTAAAGAATAATTTGCTTTGTTTCCCCTATTTGCCGGGCCTCTCAGGCCCCTAGGGGCCACACCCACGGTTTATACAAAATTGGTTCCCCTTCACCTAAGGATGCCTCAGACCAAATATGGAACAAATTCTTTCATTCCTACAGAAGAAGAAGGATGGTAAAGAAATTGCTATATTTACCCTAATGGGCCCTGCCCCTCAGCCCCCAGGGGGGCCAGACCCACCATTTATACAAAATTTGTTCCCCTTTTCCCAAGGATGCTTCAGACCAAATATGAAACAAATCCTTTCATTCCTACAGAAGAAGAAGGATTTTAAAGAATAATTTGCTGCTTTTCCCCTATTTGGCCGGGCCTCTCAGGCCCCTGGGGGGTCAGACCCACGGTTTATACAAAATTGGTTCCCCTTCACCTAAGGATGCCTCAGACCAAATATGGAACAAATTCTTTCATTCATGCAGAAGAAGAAAGATTGTAAAGAATTTGTTATATTTACCCTAATGGGCCCCACCCCTCAGCCCCCAGGGGGGCCAGACCCACCATTTATACAAAATTTGTTCCCCTTTTCCCAAGGATGCTTCAGACCAAATATGAAACAAATCCTTTCATTCCTACAGAAGAAGAAGGATTTTAAGAATAATTTGCTATGTTTCCCCTATTTGGCCGGGCCTCTCAGGCCCCTAGGGGCCACACCCACGGTTTATACAAAATTGGTTCCCCTTCACCTAAGGATGCCTCAGACCAAATATGGAACAAATTCTTTCATTCCTAAAGAAGAAGAAGGATGGTAAAGAATTTGCTATATTTCCCCTATTGGGCCCCGCCCCTCAGGCCCCTTATGGGCCACACCCACGGTTTATACAAAATTGGTTCCCCTTCACCCAAGGATGCCTCAGACCAAATATGGAACAAATCCTTTCATTCCTACAGAAGAAGAAGGATTTTAAAGAATGAATTTCATAGAAGATAAATATTTAGTCTAGACTATGCGCAAGTCGTTTTATTGATTCTATGATCTTAAGAAAGTGTTCAAATTTTGATATAGATTGACATACTACATGACCTCGGACAAAGCTATTTGTTTGGTCTGTTTTGTTCAAAGGGAGATAATTGGGGATAGATCCCTAGAGTCTAACCATTCTATACAAGCTGGGATTTTTTATAGAAGGGAATGAATTTAGCTATTTCACCACTACAACACTTTCGGATTTGGAACTTCTCCTAAAATGAAATTTTTAAAAGGAAAAACATGTTTACAAGTGTCCGAGTTAAAAAGAATTCTCCAGACGTTTGGGTCGTATAAATAGGCTTCACATGAAACAAAAAATGATCAAGATTTAGAACACAAGTTTAATTGATGTGTTTGTTTTTTGAATTAATAAGATTAATACATTTGATGAATTTTTGTAAATAACAGTTCTTATAAAAGACCTGACTTTTTGTTTATGTAAAGTGATGAGGGCTAAGTCTTGGGTGTTCGTAGATACATCAACTCAATTGTTTATTTTTTTGCGATAGTCCTAATGTCAATGGTAATGAAATGAGACATGATTCGTGTTGGTGGAATTCACATTGCATTTACTTTGTACCGATCCCAGGGTTTGTCAGAGTGTATAAGAGCATTTTTATGTTAATGAATTTCGACTTTGTTAGTTTTTTTTTTACATTTGTAGACTTGATAGACTACAGTGACCTACAGTTATATCAATACGGGGGAATAAAACCAGGCTATAGTGACA
>NW_018404360.1:82965-140234 GCF_002113885.1 Mizuhopecten yessoensis
GCAGTGACATACAGTTGTATCAATACGGGGGGAATAAAACCAGACTATAGTGACATACAGTTATATCAATACAGGGGAATAAAACCAGACTGCAGTGACATACAGTTATATCAATACGGGGGAATAAAACCAGACTGCAGTGACATACAGTTATATCAATACGGGGGAATAAAACCAGACTATAGTGACATACAGTTAAATCCATACGGGGGGAATAAAACCAGACTACAGTGACATACAGTTGTATTAATACGGGGGAATAAAACCAGACTATAGTGACATACAGTTATATCCATACGGGGGGAATAAAACCAGACTACAGTGACATACAGTTGTATCAATACGGGGTTAATAAAACCAGACTACAGTGACATACAGTTATATCAACACGGGGGAATAAAACCAGACTTTAGTGACATACAGTTATATCAGTTATATCAATACGGGGGAATAAAACCAGACTTTAGTGACATACAGTTATATCAGTTATATCAATACGGGGGAATAAAACCAGACTACAGTGACGTACAGTTGTATCAATACGGGGGAATAAAACCAGACTAAAGTGACATACAGTTGTATCAATACGGGGGAATAAAACCAGACTAAAGTGACATACAGTTATATCAAAACGGGGGAATAAAACCAGACTATAGTGACATACAGTTAAATCCATACGGGGGGAATAAAACCAGACTACAGTGACATACAGTTATATCAACACGGGGGAATAAAACCAGACTTTAGTGACATACAGTTATATCAGTTATATCAATACGGGGGAATAAAACCAGACTTTAGTGACATCCAGTTATATCAATACATGGGGATAAAACCAGACCACAGTGACATACAGTTATATCAATACGGGGGTATAAAACCAGACTATAGTGACATTCAGTTATATCAATACGGGGGAATAAAACCAGACTACAGTGACATACAGTTATATCAATACGGGGGAATAAAACCAGACTTTAGTGACATACAGTTATATCAATACATGGGGATAAAACCAGACCACAGTGACATACAGTTATATCAATACGGGGGAATAAAACCAGACTATAGTGACATTCAGTTATATCAGTATGGGGGAATAAAACCAGACTACAGTGACATACAGTTATATCAATATATGGGGATAAAACCAGACCACAGTTACATACAGTTATATCAATATATGGGGATAAAACCAGACCACAGTTACATACAGTTATATCAATAATGGGGGAATAAAACTAGACTATAGTGACATACAGTTATATAAATAAGGGGGAATAAAAACAGACTACAGTGACATACAGTTATAGGGAATAAAACCAGACTACAGGGACATACAGTTATATCAATAAGGGGGAATAAAACCAGACTACAGTGACATACAGTTGTATCAATACAGGGGAATAAAACCTGACTACAGTGACATACAGTAATATCAATACGGGGGGAATAAAACCAGACTACAGTGACATACAGTTATATCAATATGGGGGAATAAAACCAGAAACAAATCTTGCTGTGTGTTGGGCCTAGGTAATGAGACCTGTATCGGTACATTTGTATTATTACAGTGTAATTGAATTGATAATCAAACACACATGTACTGAAGAACTTTGATTATCCAGGCTTGCCTATCAATGCTGTCTTCCCACAAATCGCTATAGACATGTGGACTGGAGACGACTGCTGTAAAACATATATCATTCCCGTTCCAATCAGGATGTAAATGTTCTAGAAATTCGAACGCAGAAATGAGGTGAAGATTTGAAAATTTTCATAAAATTATAAAACATATACGTATAACTACTGTATATGAGGGAGATTTTTTTTTCTAAGTCAAATTTGCGCTCTTAACCAGAAAAATCCATATTCCCCCTGTGTTAATTTCACATTCACATTTAATTACTATGCCTATTATGTTGTTTACTAGTGTTTACTGTATTGATAAATTCGTCCTCATTACGGAGGGCGCAAAAGGCAAAAATTAAAGTGCAGCGAAAAATTTCCCAGTTTACAGTCTTAATACCCTCAAATCATAGCAAGTTGGTTTGAAAACGAAATCACCCATTTCATTGGAAAATTTTCAAACAGTCACTTTGATCAAGATCAATGTTTTGGTCTTACCAGCAGGAGTGACCAACCTTACATTGCTAATCAAGTCTTTCCAGCGTTTGTATCTGGCCTTGATTGTAGTGTTAGTATCAGAAAGGCTATAATTTGATTGCAGTGTTAGTATCGGACGGGCTTTGATTGTGATGTTAGTATCGCGGAGGCTCTTGATAGCAGGGCTAGTATCGGAGAGGCTTCACAATAAGTAATTGATTACGTGGATTTCCTTGGACGAGTGGCCTTCTTCGGGTCAGAATCCATATGTATTATTGACGCCGGAAGCTGCACCATGGCATAAGCTCACTTAGAGGCCTAGGATGATGCTATTTAACCAGTAACATGCTGTGATGAAGGGCTATATGCATATTCAAGGTCACAGGGGTCAAATATGTTTAAAACCTTTAAACAACTTCTTCTGAATAACCAAGAGGCTTAGGATAATGATATTTGGCCAGTAGCATGCTGGGATGAAGTTATACCAAGTTTGTTCAAATGAATGACCTTGACTTATATTCAAGGTCACAGGGGTCAAATATGTTCAAACTTTTATATATGTACAACTTCTTCTGAATAACCAAGAGGCCTAGGATAATGATATTTGGCCAGTAACATGCTGGGATAAAGGGCTATCAAGTTTGTTCAAATGAATGACCTTTACATATATTCAAGGTCACAGGGGTCAAATATGTTTAAAACCTTTAAACNTAAATCTTTAAATGACTTGTTCTGTATAACCAACAGGTCCAGGGTTATGATATTTTGCCAAAAGCATGCTGGGTTGGAAGACTTTAAATTCTGTTCAACCTAATGTCCTTGTTCGACATTCAAGGTCACAGGCGTCATATGTTTAAATCTTTTAATAGGTTCTTATGAATCAAACACTGATATTCTGCCTGTAGCTGTATTTTAGTCCACTTCTAAGATTACAAGTGTGAGATTAATACCAGGTGAGCGATTCAGTCCCATTGGGCCTCTTGTTTATTTTCAATAGCAGAAATGAGGTGAAACAGAATATGTTCTGTGACATTTTCGGGACGTCAATTACAATCTAGTTTTGAACAATTTTTGTGTCGGCCTGTCGCGGAGAGTGAATTTCAAACGTCATTGTGATGTTTTAGGAGGTAGCAAAAATCTTTTGAAAACAAAATTTGTTTTGATTCAGTTACAAATTGTTTGGGTGATAGCTTTAGGAAGTGCATTTAACGGTCAATCACATGTCATTTCCTGTGTGACATCATTTTTATATGCGAGGGAGTGAGCAAAGCTCCCCCCCCCCCCCCCCCCCCCCCCCCGACAGGAGTAGGAGGGTCATTGCTAGCCAGTGCTGTAAACCGCTGTAAACCGTGTGTGAGAGGGGAGGTCACAGTTGATTACCCCTTACTCTGTTTCCCTATCATCCTGATCCTATCTCCCTCTGGGTCAAAAAAGGTCATGTTTGAATGTTAAATTATAGCTGTTAGCTTACCGATGATCAAAGACTGGAGAGCTGTTCATTTTTGATAACATCTAACATATTGTCCGCCATGTAAAACATGTCAGATCCTGGTGGTATGAAAACAAACAAAGTGGAGACAACTACAGATGAGCAGGATGAACGGTAGCTATCGGGAGTTGTATCGGTGTGTTTTTGTGTAATGAATGATAAACATTGTCTACTCGTTGAAGATAGTTGTGAGCCATTATAAAATAACAATAATCACTTTGTCTGCAGTGACAAGAGATTGATGGCTGAACTTGTAAACACATATATACCAAGCATAGAAAATAGCCATCAAAATTTGATACAAATATGAATATATATATATATAGTTTTAGAAGTGGAAAGATTCTATAGTAATTTTGTTATGATAAGGATCAGATTGGCTGACAAGGTTTAGAAAAAGCAGAAATATGAGTAATGTTAGCTCTGGGGTAAATATGTAAGATGAGGAAATTATATGATATTGTGGACAGTCAGACATTTTTTTAAGTCAATAATTTCTATGTGTCAATTGTTTACTTAACCTGTTTCAGATAAACTAGCCCCCTAACTCCTCAGCCCTCCACCCACCCCATCCTTTCCTCCTAACCCAGTTTGTCATTCTCTCAAACAATCCCCTTTACCTCTCTAGAATATGTCTTTTGATACTTCATAGAGCTTCAGACTTCTTTGTGGTTTCTAATGACAACCCCCTCCCCCCTCCCCCTCACCTCTCACCTCTCACCCCGACACACATTGTCCATCTTTCCCTGCCAATCCAGTGTACCTCATCCTAGCAACAATTTATTGTCATTTACAACAACTATTGACATCGGGGACTGTTATATCAATGTCTGTTTCAAAGTTTGACCTTGAAACTAACAATTTTGCATGGAATGTCTGGGACAGAACACAATGATAACAAAATAAAAAAATAAAATGTTTTCATTAAAAGCATGTCAATTCAGATTGCGATTGGAAAAAAAAGTAAGATGCTGAAAATTTGTTCAATAGAATATAGATGATAAAATGATTGGATTAGGGCCTGTAATTGACTCCTATTTCTGCGTCAGATCGTGAGTGTACAAGGGTCTAAATGTCGGCGACAAAAGAGAGGAAAGGTTTGATTAAAACATTGCCGTATCTAACATGTAGAGCTGATCTGGTATTTCTTTAATTCACACCGGCCCAGACATTTTCATTTGAAATGTGCAAGGAGTCTCGTGAAAAAAGGGTCAATGTATTTTTTCCCATTTCCCACTGATACATTTCTCTCAAGCAAAATTTGATTGCATGTAACATCAAGTCAGACCAGGGTCACATTAAAGTTTGTGATAAATGTATTGTCCATAGAGAACAAGTGTTGAGGTAGATTGTCGTGATTTGTTGCAAACCTTTGGGACCAGCCGGTGATGTAACCTTGCTGTAATTATCAAGTGATTTTGTTTTTAATCTTACC
This sequence comes from Mizuhopecten yessoensis, assembly GCF_002113885.1. Taxonomy (NCBI): domain Eukaryota; kingdom Metazoa; phylum Mollusca; class Bivalvia; order Pectinida; family Pectinidae; genus Mizuhopecten; species Mizuhopecten yessoensis. The sequence goes on from NW_018404360.1 coordinate 87,996, forward strand.
TCATAAGCTTTGAAAATGTGTATCCTATCAGGAATGTTACATCGAAGCCAAAAAAATTTCATCAAGAAAATGTTTAAATGTTTTACCACTGGTAATAAACTTGTAGGTGATTTGAAGTAGAACAGTTTTGCTTCAAACTTTTGAAGCAGTGATGGGCTCATTAATATAATAACACAATCCGCATTGTTACAAAAGCTGGAAAACAAAAACTAAAAAATATTGAATTTCAAGGTATAAAAATAGACAAAGGCAATGTTCATAGATCTGTATATCTCCCTCCAAACGACTTATCATGATCTCTTCCGCTGTGTGGTATCACGCCTCAAAGAACTGAATAGTGTACATGTGTACAGCAGCACAGTGACATGTCTTATGTATTTTGAGTTAATCTGTGCATACCATAGTGTTTTTTTATTTTATCATTTTTATTTTATTGCTGCGCAATTGGTTAAGAATTTCTGCCTCAGTTTAGACGCATTGTTGCATAATTCTGATTCCAGTTTGGTGTAAAGTTATTGACAATATCTGTACGGATTCACGCGTCACAAAGACTACAAGGTCATCTCCGTTCGTTCTTTGTGCCGCGTCATTTCTGATATACCCAGCATGCCAGAAAGATATTGCATGGATAGCTTCTGGTAAATGATAATTGTCCGGTCGGAGTGCAGGCTTGTAAAATGTTCCCCCCAAAAAATGGCCAACTTCCAAACTTGTGAGGATGTGTTGTTTGAAGTCAAAGATGCGTTAAATAAAATTGAATAGGTTTTTGAAACAGGACATATACCTAAGAACTGTGTACAGAAAATGTGTTTAGATCAGAGCTGCATGAGCGTAGACAGTTCTGCGGGTAAAATAAGTCCTTTATCTACGAGATGTTTATCAGGCATGTAATGCCGAAAAGTACCTTAGCAAAAGAAACCCCCCAAATTACATCTGAACTACACTTGACGAAATTACTTCCACTGAAATGGTATAGGCCCAAAGAATGCTAATTACAATGTTTTGTTAAACGAAAAGGTAATTTATGATTGTAGGGGGCGTAACCATGGCACGCCATTTCTTCTAATACAATATATAGGTATTATTTCTATTATCTGCCCACTTCAATTTCCCTGGAGCAAATTATTTTTGAAAGGCTTTAAAATCTCTTGTCTTTTAATTGATATGGGTTTCGACATTAAAATTGTCCATGCCTAATATGTGTAAGGTTAAAGTTTTAAATATTTTAATTGGGATATGTTTTTATTTTTCCTATTAGGCATATAAAAATGAAAATGAACGAAATAGATTTAAATGAACATAGATACCAGTGCATCAGCGTCAGCTGTAAAATCAGTCTACAATTCTAAAGAAACAATGGAAGATTACCTTGAAGCGAGTCAGTTTTTGCGTTAAGTTATTTACCTAGATTTGTACAAAGGAAACATCTGTTAGATCTGTATTGACTTCATCTCTTGTGACTTACAATTCAATTAATTAGTCCGGTGTCGGTCAATATTGTGAAATGAAGACCCGTGATACCAGCTATTTAAGGTGACCTGACTTTAATTTAGGTCAGGCCACAAAGGCGTAGAGAGTTTAGTGGGGCCCCAATTTCACCAAATTGACCTGATACTCTTTTATAAAAACAAAATTTTATTTTTAACAATAAGAAGTTGAAAAACTCCATGACACTTTTATCCCAATTTATCTAAAAAATAACCTGCCAGTCAAACGCTAGAATATGATATTGGGTCATGTGACTGAATTTGTCCAATCACTACAGAAGTATATAGTAGTCTATATTGACCACATAACTTGTGATCACCTGTCTATAGTGACCATCTCTCTTGTGGAAACTTGTCTAAAGTGACTTCATGCATATTGGGGTGAAAATAAGTACACATATGATTTGTCTTGATTTCATTTCAAATAATGTAGATATAAAGTCATTATCTCTTGTAGCCAATTGGTTCTAATTTAATAATTTCAAATATTGTATTCCGTTTTTTTCCCCACTGGAATTATAACCTTGAATTGACAGTTTGATACTTTGAAAATTTTGAGCCAGCCCTACCCCCAAGGGCTGTAGGTGCTAGTTTCAAATCCTTTTTAGTCTGAAATCTGTATGCTAGATATTGAGTAAGGTGGTTTTATTGTTTTTTGTCACTTTGAATAATATTTCTGTTCATGTTAAAAACAAAATCAACTCTCTGTATAAATATATCAGGTGACCGTTAAGGCCCATGGGCCTCTTGTTTTAATTATTATTTTATTGTTACGCAAATTCACATAACCTGTAACTTACTTCAACATTATTTCATATTTTTCAGAGCGAATAGCAAATTTAGTGCAGATGTCAGAGAACAGTACGATACGTATCCTGACAGACATCTACAATATTCCGCGGGTCGAGCACCAAGCAATAGTTCAAGAGTTCTACGGTGAAATCCGACAGTACCTAAAACACAAGAAACACATGACATTGCGCGGCGGTGTCGCCGTGTTTTTTGACAAAATATTCCCAGCAGTTTACAAAAACACGCTGAACGATGGAACAGTGACGGTTCTTTCACAGGAACACCACAATTGCCTTAGACACAAACGTCAGGAAATATCACCGTCACCCTTCGGCGTTCTGCCGTCCACGATTTCTTACAAGTTAAGTAAGGCTCTAAATGTAGCAAAGTCCTACGTGGAAGTCCTGTCGCTTATCGTGGAGGCAATCAACACCACCGATCACCTGACCATCAACGGGAAATGCAAGGATCAGATGACCCATCTACAGTACTGTTCCCACTGTGAAAGTTACGTGGAGGCAAAACCGTGTCGCGGGTTTTGTCTCAATGTCATGCGAGGGTGTTTAGCGCAGTTGTCTACCCTTACCCCAGAATGGGAGGGGCTTATCAGACGAGGCGTTCGATTGGAGGGTGGCATGAGTCAGACAAATGACATCGAAAAAATTCTGAATGGTGTCGATCGCAACATTGATGCAGCTGTCATGCATGCTTTGGAGAGTGAAGACCTATATGACAGAAATGTGAGTACAATCTGTTCAGTTATCTCCCCCTTTATTTTATAGAATATTTGTTTCATTTCTTTTACATTCTTTTTCAGAATTCAATCTTTGGAAGATTTTTTCTTGCCCAATTAATTTGTATGCATTGCATTGCAATATAGCCTTGTTAGATTTTTAAGTAACAGGGAATTTCATTGGCTATATCATGTAACTGATTTACGGTGATCATTATGGGATGGATTGGACTGGGAACTGATATATGTGAGTGTAAATGTTTTACTGGAGTGTTAGGGACATAAAGTTGATCCCATTAACTACAGTATTATGTGGTGGCCTTGCCACATCACAGACATTTCATTTGGAGGCATACAATTATAACCCTACACTGCAGCTTGCATAATAATGGTACGATGGGTGATTGGCTGTAAGTGTGGACTTCGGGACTAATGTATTATGTATATACTTGGGTCGGTCTATCCTGATTTGGGTACATACCGTGGATACCCAGACATTTTATTTCCCAACCCTCCCATAAGAAATGGATAACTGGTATTTAATTAAAAGACCTACATGAGAGACAGGCGATATTGTTGATTAGATAATCTATACTGGGACCCTAGATATCTTCTGTGTTGTGTGACTGATACTGAAGATCAGGCACACAACACTATATATGCATACACATGACTTTTTCACACTTAGACAGACTTTGACCTTGACACATGACCTTGAGACTGATGCTTTGTCACAGTCTGCGCCACTGAGTCGTAGTCACATATAATCTTACAGAAAGTCTATAGTCACCGTGAGGCTTCACTGTTATATAATCTGATGTAGATTTTTCAATGTTTGAGAACCTCACAACTAATATCACATTTACTCATGAGCACAGAAGTTTTAGGAATGACTTAGCTGAATTTTCATTGTTGATCTTAGCCTTTTAGTATTGACTTTTTATTTTGGCACATACTAATGTTATAACCGTGTTATGTAGAACAATTATATATATATATATAATGCTAATTTTGTAAGTGACCTTGATGACCTTTGGTTGACCATTATGACCTCTGATTGACCAGAATCATATCTGACTGAACTTAATAATGTTAAATTTATCTGATTGACCTTTATGACCTCTGATTGACCTTAATCATATCTTATTGAACTTATTGACCTTAGTGTTATCTAATTGACCTTTATGACTTCAATTGACCTTTACAACCTCTGATTGACCTAAATTATATCTGATTGAACTTTATTTACCTAAGTGTTATCTGATTTACCTCATTAACCTTAGATTGACCTTTATGACCTCATATTGACCTTAAAGCTTATTGATATATGAGCTTGCAGTTGATTAGTTACCTATGTTTTTAATGACTTGAGACATTTTGAGTTTGTTTCTCTTTCATGAAAACAAAGTAAATAAAATTAAATTCGACCTTTGGTGACCTGTGTGTGTTCATCTTTGACCTTTGAAGAGTCATATTGGTGTGTATTGTGGTAAAAAATGCAGACAAAAAGAAAAAAGGAATATTCCCAATGACCACCTACATTTTTGTGAAGCTTTGACCTTGACCTTCTACTTTAAGTAAGCCTACCTGTATAGACACAGACCTTGAGGATGTAGGTATGTAAGTCTTTAATGCCTCACTATTTTACCTGTACAGGTAGATCAATAAGGCCGAAGCCTCAAGTATTGCCTACTCAGACACTATGTCTAAAAGTATGGAAGCTTTTAAAGGTTATATAACTTAACTACAGGTTCACTAACATAGGGATGCTATTACTGAATCTTTAAGTCAAATTATTTCACTTGTTAGTCGTTTTCTGGTATTAAGACTTTTATTTCGGTTTAATTTAACTCATTCACCCCTGAAGACACATTTGAACTCCTCCAATTCAAAGGTTGGTATAGATCATTATGAAATTTCAGGGGTGAATGAGTTAAATGAAATATGTCAATTTCCATGTTTATCTTCAATAGTTTTTTTTTGTATAATTTCTTGAAGACTTAGACATAATTACATTCTACTGTATCTGAAAAAACCCATAACTTGAATAAACCCATGGAAATGAATTCTGGAAGTATTTTTTAAAAACTGTTAACAGCTCGATATCACAACAAAATATGAAATGTGCAGATACATACTGTACTGTATATACTGATATGTTCAAATATGAGATTTGAGATAAAATTCCTCTGTTTTCTGTATTTGTATGAAAAAAAACTCCTATTCAGGTATTTAAATATTTTTTTTACAATATGACTTGTGATCAAACGCTTTCGAGTCAACAGGAAAACTGTAGGGTCAGTTTGAAAGCCTTTAAATTTAAAAATGACAGGTTACTAGCAATGTTATATAGTACATAGCTTGTATGTACATTGTATATCCATATCAGGGGTGAATTTAACTCATTCACCATCCCTGAAGGATGAGTTTATTAACTGTAACATATTTTAAATGATTAACTGTTATTTTAAGTGTATTTCTAGGTGCATGTATATATAATTCTATACATTACTGAGATGAAGGTTAAATTTCAAAAAAAGAAAAAAATACTATTAAAATATCTAAACAGAAAGTTTCCAAAAAGAACAAATTATTAAAAAATGTTAATAGAAAATTTACAGAAAAGAAAAAAAAAATGTTTAAAAACCTAAACAGAAGCCCTTTTGTTGTACAAAAGATTACAGACTAAATATACTTGAAATAGATCTGTCTGAGTTATATTGTATTCTGATATATATATATGTGGACTGTTCTCTGTTGTACCATCCATATTGAACAGGTTGATTGAAATGAAATAGTTGTATTTAAACATTTATTTGAATACGACAAGCTACCCTATAATAAGTTAAAGCAGTATTTGTCCGAGGTATAATGTTTATACATTCAGTTTCCAAAGTCAGCGGACTGACGTGGGGTAGCTATTTAGACAGAAAGGTCATTGAAAGTGGATTCTTTCTGGTAAATACCAATAAATGTCGGCAGCCATTTCGAACCAAATTGTCAGTAATTTGCATTAATTTGCATTTCAAAATAAGGCATAGATCTAAAATTTTATAAGTGTTTGTAATTTTTTGCCAATTTATGTTTATAGCTATATTTCTAACTGACTTAATTTCAAAAGGATAAATAAATGGCTATCTAAAGGATGGCATAGAATTGTGAAGTTGTCAGAAGTGCTGCTAGAATTTGTAATATTCTTGTAAGGCTTTTGTTATATGTTTTAATAATATTTGCAATTATGGTTAAAATTTGTTTCAATTTTTTTTCTAAAATCAAAACTAGATGTTATATTTGCCAAAATGTGTCTAGAAATAAAAAATATTTTCCCAAGTATAGCACGCTGTAATCGTTTCCTGACTCAATTTGTAAAATGTTTTGTCTAAAATGATCCATTATCAGTTGAAATTGTCAAAGATTGATTTTTTTTTCATTTCAATGCAACAAGAATTAGTGCAATTTGATTCAGACATGTGTGGTAGATTTTACAACAAGTTATATTGAATAAGTGATATATACGAATAAAATTGAATCAGACTACACCTATAAATCTTCTCCCAAATACAAGTGATTAGTAATTAGAAAATAACTCATTAAAATTGTAGATATATATATATATAGTCAGAAATTTAGGATTTACGGACATCAAACATTTTGGTAATTTACGCTAGCTGTGGAATGTGTGGTGTTAATTACATACTGGACAGAACTGTTCCCTATTGTCCGATGTTTGCATAAGAACTAAGGTAATATTAGATTTCTTTTCCTTTTAATTTTTTTTCTTACAAGACAATTTTCATAAAAAGTTTAAATCCAGCCAAGTCTGATGCGATATTGATTGCTATTGAATAGCGATTCCTCACCCAGACGCTCAGAGTTTAAAAGGATGTTAAAACTGGGGTATGATGGCAAATATTTGAACAAGATTTTTCAGTGCCATTGTGCAAATAGCCGTGTTTATTTTGAAATACCGAACATACTTTTCCATCCAGTTCGATATATGTTGTGTCCTAGTCACCCAAGTGTTTTGAAGGTATGGAAGATAGGTAGGTTGTCAAGGATCAAATTGTTACATTGTCAGGAAACATGAGCTGGCCAATTGATCTGCTACGAGATCTACCCAAATTTGGAAGTGACGATCGGAAGTAATTTCATTGTAATGCAGACTGTGACACCATGTTTTAATCTTTCGATTGAACTTTTATCAAAAGAGAGTATGTTATAAAATGTACACGATTTGAAAAAAAACGTTAAACTCATTGTACTTATTGTCAATAAATTGCATTTAAAAAATTTCAGTTTTCTTTCCAAATCATCATCTCCGAAAATGAAATTGAATTTTTGAAGAAACAAACAGCATATGATATGGTGGCGTCTCAGATATGGTCTACTCTGTTGAAAGAATGATTAGAATTTTATGTCTTTGTTTCAACATCACGTTGGCCATAAAATAGTTTTCAATTTTGACTTAAAAGCCACCAAGAGAGTCATATGATATCCATTGTTGACGGATCGCAGCTAAATATTTCAGCAAGTTTCGATAAAAAATGGACAACTTGTACCCAGATTATGTCATACGGCTGCCTTGATCATACTGGTCTCTTGGTTTATGGACAGGCTTTGCACACACAAAGAAAGTTTTTGTTTAATCACAAAATAAAATTACTCATCCCGTATTTAGTGGCTCCTCATCTTTGAAGAATATCTATAAAACTTAAGGTTTGGTGTTTTTGCGGGGGAAAAGAGATCAAGGTTTATGCGGAAAAACATCATTATGATAAAAAAAATATATAAAAAAAATGGGATTCATTTCCTTGACTTGATCAGAAGTTTTATGAAAGTTTGGACCATGTCTAATGTCTGGTTTTGGGTGCGGAAAGGTTACTTGTTTGTTTAAAAATCCATAATGTAAACCAAAATTGATAGTATATATTTTTTATAAAATTTTTGAAGTTAAATTTTAAAGCAGGCCTCATTCTTTAAATCATTCCTTGTTTTATAAGCTTGAGCTGTCGATACAAATCTGAAATGTGTTAAGACAGACTAATGTAGGCTTACTGTTATCAATGCATGTGAATTTTTTTCGTTTGGTGTTACAATATAACACAATATGTGATTAACACAGTCAATATTATAGCATGGCAAACTTAGGAAAGATCTAGATTTGACCTCATGTTAACCTAAAGCTTGGAACCATTTTGGTTTTGTCCAATTAAGAGTCGTTAGTACAGTGACTGGAGAAATGAGAAACTGGTTACAATCTTCCACACAACTAGAGCTTGAGCGGTCCTAATGGACGGTCAGCAGTTACGCTCGCTCCGGACACTCGCACCAATCAAATTCTTTTGTCATGTACCATATTCTTATTTTTAAGGATCCTTGTACCATAGTCTAGTTTTTAAGGATCCCTGTACCATAGTCAAGTTTTTAAGGATCCCTATAACAAAGTCTAGTTTTTAAGGATCCCTGTACCATAGTCTAGTTTTTAAGGATCCATGTACCATAGTCTAGTTTTTAAGGATCCCTGTGCCGTAGTCTAATTTTTAAGAATCCCTGTGCTGTAATAGTCAAATACCTTAATTATGCATTGGAAACCTTTTTTTTCTGGCATGACAATAACTTATTGTAAAGTTTTCTAGAATAACAACAGTTCTTGCAAAAAAATCATGAAAATAATAGAGATGAAATAAATAAGAGAATAAACAAAAAGTGAGTTTAAAAATCCAACGCGGCCAGACCAGGATTTGAACTCTGGACCACTGACCATTACACTGTCACTCAAACCAACATAGCCCAGTTCGACACCTGTTATATCATAAGTGAAATTAAGGGGAGTTTACTGTTTGTATAAAAAAAAACTACAATGGAGATCTCTAGTGTTTTGTTGGGTAAGGGTTCTTAAGGCCAAAGAAAGATTATATGTTTCCCGCTTTTTCCATTATGTATTTGGGCCTATAAAAAGTGTTTTTTGCATTGAACCATGTAAAACTTGGTGATGTTGAGGAAACAGGATAGGCTTGTAACCTAAAGAAAACCTCAAACTGCTGTAGAATTGTTTCCACATGTTAAAATTAATCATATGCATTACTCATCAATAAATGGAAAGTTTATATGGTTGATTTTGGAGAAAAAACCTGTGGTTATGGAGAAAATGACTTTGGTAATGTCCTTAGGTGCGGCGAGTTTATCGGGTACATAGTTATATATATAGTTTATTGTAAGTAATTAAGTTTCTGACAGGAATTAACAGAATGTGTATGAATAAATCATTATTGGTATAAGTGTGTATTTGACAACAAACTGTTGTATTTGCATAATTAATAAAAAAAAAAATGTAATTTGCCAAACATCAATACTACTGTCGAATGCCAGATCAATATGTCTGAGTGCTGTAAGTGTCTGACAGTTTTGATGCACAATGATTACTGCAATAAATTTTTAATTCGATGGTTAGAATAAGTTGTAATGCATAAAAGAAATTCAAATGATGAAACATTAAATAATTTAGGATGTTTTGAAAATATGCATGAAGAACGTCATTCAGATGTGATTAGTTCTGTATGATAAAGGAGAATTTCTTAGTCTACAAAAATAATTGGCATAACTTAACATTGCTCATAGAAATATCTGTGATTGCTTATAAATAATGGCAGTAATTTAGCATATGAAGCAAAACTCTTTCAATTAACATCATGGATAGAAAACTATGGAAATATCTAAACAATTTCATGTGGAAATATAGAAAAGGAATGTTCTCGATGGGTTTTGAAATGTGTCATTTCTATGTTTAATTGCCGATGATGTGTTTAATGAACCACTCATGGATGATGTGTTGTTTCTGACGAAGCTGTTGAAACTCGTTTACCCCTGAAATTTTATAATGAACTATTCCAGTCTTTGAATTGGAAGAGTTCAAATGCATCTTACGAGGTGAATGAGTTAAAGGATTCTTCCTGCGTGATATGATTTACCTGCCAAGAAGAAAAATATTGATAAAGCTAAAGTGGACAGGTGCTTGATTTACCTGTATGTGAGACACATCGTTAGGTAGAGACAATATCGAAAGTCAATTCAGGCCACGCATGAGTGAACAATCTGATTGATTGAAGGGATGGGATAAGCTTTGTTTAATTATTGCTGTAAAATGAAGGTGGCTTGTTTCCTTCATATCATTTACGGCCATCATTTTAATTACATCAGGCATCCTTGATGGACAGGTTGTGTGCTGTGGTAACACAGAAACTAGCTCAATCTACAAATCTCCTCCCCATCCCCACCCCTACTGCTTTTCCCTCCCCTTTATCTCCCCACCCCCAGCCCTTCTCTATTCCTCTTCTACTTCCTTCCTTCCTTTCCAGACCAACTCTTCTTCCTTTCCCTGATCTTCCTTTGTCCAGACTCCTCCAATCTTCTCCTCAAGCTATCATTCCTTCCCTCTCTCCCTCCATCCTTTCCCCCTCCCTCCTTCCCTCTTCTTCCTTTCCCTGGTCTTCTTTTCTCCAGACTCTCCTCTTCTCCTCGAGCTATCATTCCTTCCCTCCCTCCCTCCGTCTTCTTCCTTTCCCATGTCTTCCTTTCTCCAGACTATCCTTTCCTCCTCGAGCTATCATTCCCTCCCTCCCTCCCTCCCTCCCTCTTCTTCCTTTCCCTGGTCTTCCTTTCTCCAGACTCTCCTCTCCTCCTCGAGCTATCATTCCCTCCCTCCCTCCCTCCCTCCCTCTTCTTCCTTTCCCTTGTCTTCCTTTCTCTAAACTCTCCTCTCCTCCTCGAGCTATCATTCCTTCCCTATCCCCAGGGGTTACAGAGACAACAAAGGATGAACTAACAAAGTAATCAATCTTAGATTGTGTCATAAAGGTAGATAAAAATCAGACACAGCAGTAAAACTTCAATATTACTCCCTTTTTAATTTGTCACCTTCCTTAGTGCTGAAATACTCATAATGCAGATTTTCGAGTCTGAAATTAAACTGTATAAGACAGACAAATGACTAAGTGATGATAAGTGTAGCCAACTTCTGACTGTATAAGACAGACAAATGACTAAGTGATAATAAGGGTAACCAACTTCAGACTGTATAAGACAAATAAATGACTAAGTGATGATAAGTGCAGCCAACTTCTGACTGTATAAGACAGACAAATGTCTAAGTGATAATAAGTGTAACAAACTACAAACTGTAAAAGATAGATAAATGACTAAGTGATGATCAGTGTAACCAACTTCTGACTGTATAAGCCAGACAAATGACTAAGTGATAATAAGGGTAACCAACTTCAGACTGTATAAGACAAATAAATGACTAAGTGATGATAAGTGCAGCCAACTTCTGACTGTATAAGACAGACAAATGACTAATGGTAATAAGTGTCACCAACTTCTGACTGTATAAGACAAATAAATGACTAAGTGATAATAAGTGTAACCAACTTCAGACTGTATAAGACAGACAAATGACTAAGTGATAATAAGTGTAACCAACTTCAGACTGTATAAGACAGATAAATGACTAAGAGATAATAAGTGTAACCAACTTCTGACTGTATAAGCCAGACAAATGACTAAGTGATAATAAGTGTAACCAACTTCTGACTGTTTAAGACAGACAAATGACTAAGTGATAATAAGTGTAACCAGCTTCTGACTGTATAAGACAGATAAATGACTAAGGGATGATAAGTGTAACCAACTTCTGACTGTATAAGACAGGTAAATGACTATAAGTGATGATAAGTGTAACCAACTTCTGACTGCATAAGATAGATAAATGACTAAGTGATAATAAGTGTAACCAACTTCAGACTGTATAAGACAGATAAATGACTAAGTGATGATAAGCGTAACCAACTTCTGACTGTATAAGACAGATAAATGACTAAGGGATGATAAGTGTAACCAACTTCTGACTGTATAAGATAGATAAATGACTAAGAGATAATAAGTGTAACCAACTTCTGACTGTATAAGATAGATAAATGACTAAGTGATAATAAGTGTAACCAACTTCTGACTGTTTAAGACAGACAAATGACTAAGTGATAATAAGTGTAACCAACTTCTGACTGTATACGACAGATAAATGACTAATTGATGATAAGTGTAACCAACTTCTGACTGTATACGACAGATAAATGACTAATTGATGATGAGTGTAACCGACTTCTGACTGTATAAGACAGATAAATGACTAAGTGATGATAGGTTTAACCAACTTCAGACTGTATAAGACAGATAAATGATTAAGTGATGCTAAGTGTAACCAACTTCTGACTGTATAAGACAGATAAATGACTAAGTGATGATAAGTGTAACCAACTTCAGACTGTATAAGACAGATAAATGATTAAGTGATGATAAGTGTAACCAACTTCTGACTGTATACGACAGATAAATGACTAATTGATGATAAGTGTAACCAACTTCTGACTGTATAAGACAGATAAATGACTATAAGTGATGATAAGTGTAACCAACTTCTGACTGTATAAGATAGATAAATGACTAAGTGATAATAAGTGTAACCAACTTCTGACTGTATACGACAGATAAATGACTAAGTGATGATAAGTGTAACCAATTTCTGACTGTATAAGATAGATAAATGACTAAATGATAATAAGTGTATGCTATCAGGCACCAGGGTGATACACCTGCTCGTTTCACGGGGAGGTTTTCCGTTTTTTAATTACTTTCGGGGCTTTATTAGGGGGGTTCCTTGAACCTTTTCCCTACCTTGAGCATGTCTTGAGATTGTTCTGTCAGCCTGGTCTGCCTGGATTCGAAGCCTCCACTGCGGTAAGACGAATTCGCAGACTAAAGTTATAGTAATTATTACTGAAATGAAATTGAGGTTTTTGAAGTAAAAACTATTTTCATGATGTAATACTTACCATAACTTTTTGGAGTCCCACCCTGTATTCCTCCCCTTGCCTCCTCATCCCGGCTGCCTTTAGGCTCCATAAAAGGGGTTTGAGGAAGGAAGATCACTCCGTGGCTCTGTCGTCGAGATATGGGTTACGTCACGGTAGGGAGGGAGGGATATTTGAATCTTTTGTTTTTGGGCTACAAAGATAGGTGTAGGTATTGTATATGCATACTAAAGTTATGGTAAGTATTACATCATGAAAATTGGTTTTACTTCAAAAACCTCAAATTTGAACCTTACCAAATCAAAGACTGGGCAAGTCCAGTTTAAATATGTAGGGGTGAATGAGTTAATAAGGGTGGCCTTTTAGACAGATTTTACTGTATTACTGGCTAGCTATTAAACTGTTATTGGTATTTACCACTCAGCTGTAGCGATCAGACACAAATAGTAAGCACAACGTGGCTTATCAAACATAAATAATGTATCACTGTTAGGTTTGATGTCTGTTGCAAAGTGTCATCCACAATCAAATATGCATACATGGACATAATTGATAAGGTATCTTTATATCTTTCTCCGCCTCCCCTCCCCCCCCCCCTTCCATAGTAATTCTCACAATAGACAACAGCTAGAGCAGAACGAGTAGGTAAAAACACTTAGCACGGTATTCACGTATTCTCATTGACAAATAAACAGACTATATGAAATATTGTTACGGTTGTAAATTACCTATTTGTGTACAATTCTGTCAGGGTTATAAAATATCCTTGAAGTGTGGCATTCCTGGTATAACAAATATCATTTCAGTGCTTTGCTTTCGTATCCTCTATGAAAGATGTTGTCGCTACAGGAGACACAATTGCATTTAAACGTTTGTACAAGGTTTATTGAAAGAGATCTAGATTGATCTACGACGTGAAATTCAGATTTATATATTCCAACAGGGGAACAATGTATCAAATCTAATGTAATTTTTATGGTTAATTTGTAAATCTTCTATCAAATATTATTAAATTGTCACTTTTTGTTAAATCAAATTTTATTGAAATTTTATTTAATTTAACACTTTTAAGTACAATGAGATACAATACCTATGGCTGTAACCCTTTCACCTCTATGTTACTTGAATAGACTCTGCCATGCATTGATATGGATGAGTCCATTATGGTCTACAGAGGTAAAAGGGTTAAGTCATATTCAAGGAAATATCCTGGATAGTTCTATGTTGCATAGGAGTACCATCTCTGAAAAAATTCCAGGCTTGTGTTGAGAATCGAACTCAGGTTCTCTGTGTAAAAGGCCAGTAGTTTAACACAGGACCAACTATTGATTCCTCCTTAGACCGCGTAAATGTTCTGAATTCGGTGTTAGAATTAAGTTTGAAAAGTGTTAACATTTGATTGTGGCGCAACTTACTGACATTTACGCTTTCTTTTTCAATAAAATGCCACCGATTTAAAAAATAGAAGAAGATATTTATCTGTGAAATCGCCAAGTGTATGATGTTTCCAAGTTACGTAACACATGATTCTTAATCTATGTTCAATCTTTACTCCACATTTCTCCCGTCTAATGTACCATCCACAAAGTTTTTGTCCCAAGTTTTTGGGAGTAACACCAAAAGTGTTAAGATTTGAAGTGACAAAGATTTCGTCTAAGTGTTATGAATGATTGCCTTGCATGTATTTGCTATTGTTGACAGATAAAAGGATCAAGATTAAATCAAACACATGTTTAGATCGAGAAGACAAGAGGAAAATTGACGAGATACGAAGAGAGAACCTAGCTTCTACCTTTGCTCATTTTTTCAGAAAGGAGAGTGACATTGATTCTATTGATAAAAGTTGAGTTAATGATGTCATCAGCAAAACAGGAAAATCATGGTATCTACTTGATAGTAACATCTAAGTGCTAACTATCCTGATCCTGGCTGTGGCATCAACCTACCCTTACCCCCTGAAATACCTCCTGCAGCCACTGACTTGTATGTCACAACACTTAGGCCAACAATAACTCATTCACCCCTGAAGTTTGATAATGAACTATTCCAACCTTTGAATTGAAAGAGTTCAAATGTGTCTTCAGGGGTGAATGAGTAAACTTACCTGGTACATACACATACAAAATAAATCAAATCTGTAACCATCCATTCCCAATACTGACTTGTATGTCCCAATTCAAGCTCAGACCCCTTTACCTTCTCATTGACTAATGATGCCCCCCCCCCCCCCCCCCCCCCCCCCTGCTCAGTCTCTACCTGTGACCCCTATCTCTTTCCTGACCAACAATGCCCCACCCTCCCCTAGCCGTGACCGCTGACTAACTATGACCCTCTACCCTCTTGATAACTATAGCGATACCCAACCCTCTCCTAGCCATGACCCTGAACCCTCTTGATGACTAACGATGCCCCACCCTCCCCTAGCCGTGACCGCTGACTAACAATGCCCCACCCTCCCCTAGCCATGACCACTGATTAACGATGACCCACCCTCTCCTAGCCGTGACCCTTGACTTACGATGCCCCACCCTCTCCTAGCCATGACCGCTGACTAACAATGCCCTACCATCCCCTAACCATGACCCCTATTTAAAGACTAACGATGACCCACCCTCTCCTAGCAATGACCCTGAACCCTCTCGATGACTAACAATGCCCAACACTCCCCTAGCCATGACCGCTGACTAACGATGCCCCACCCTCCCCTAGCCAGGATCCCTATTTGAAGACTTACGATGCTCCGTTACATAGGCATTCATGTTACAATGACATCAGTTTTATGATTTGATATATAAGGTACATCGTAGACATTTTCCTTACCGTCTGACAACTAATTCCCACCATCGTTTACAAAATCCGTAGAAAAGCTGAAGAGACAGTATCATAAATAATGTATTCAATTTACACTGAAATTGTTGACTTCTTAAAGACCATAACTTAATGCCTGAATTTCTTATTAGATTTCCGCTTGTAATATGTGGCCATCATATATTTACCTCCAAGTAGGTCAGGTTGTGTCTGGTTGTACAACCATGAATAACAAGTTGTCTAAGGGTGATGGACAGGGCCAAGGGGTTACAGGGCGTAGAGTTCTGATTGGTCACGAGAGAGGATGGCAAGGCTTCTGATTGGTTAAGACAATTATACAACCAAGAGTTCTGATTAGCAGAGATGGGTAGCACCAAAGGTTGGTGAAGAGGTAGATCAAGATTTTCTGGTTGGTTAAGAAAGGCAAAGTCAAGGTTTATTAGAATAAGGAAGAACCAAGTTTAATAATTCTGGTAGGTTAGTGAATAAAGTGCTAATTATATAACAGGAAAGAAAGTAGCATGTTTCAACCGGGGATCGAACCATCATCCCAAACTTTCCAATCCACCACTTAGGGAAATTCTGTTTAAACATGGTATCCACGACCCTCTCTGTGGTGACAGGGAGTTAGAACCAGGGTTGTATTGGTGTTCGAGGGCAGACATTGAAAAAGTGGGGAGTAGTTTGGCAGGTTTAAATTGTATATATGTCCCCTTCTAGCTTCATGCAAAGATTTTTGTTTTAGTGAAAATGAACTGAATATTTATAAAGTTTTGAAAAATAAAAAGTCCATTTTATCTAAAACAAATTATGCTTTACTTAGGTATAATAAAATGTATGATCTATTTTCAATTTAAGAAGTCAACTTTAGGTATATAGGACCATGCTTAAAGCCCACTTTCATAATACCTCAGCATAAACTATCTTATCTTAAAGGAAATAAATGTGGAATTTTAAATGTTCGTTTTGGTTCAGGCTCTATTTAATCCGGTTATTATGTACACGTGGCGCAGGTAGTATAAAACTGTACATGTATTACGATGATTTTAAACACATTTTTAAATACCGTTTGTGTCATTCACAGATTCAATATTTACATGTGATTTCTCCCGTATACAGATCACAGATCAACTACACACCCTTGACTTAAATCTCACGGCAGAGTTATACATTTGACTGGAGTCGAGTGGAGGAATATTATAGCATTTATAGTAATCTGTATAGGAAAGTTGTTCTAGTGATTTGTACCAGAAAACGTTTACAGTAATCTGTATCAGAAATTTATTCCAGTGATTTGCACAGGAAATTGTTATATTGCCAATCTGCCAAACCAACTAGCATTACCTAGCTTTAAATACATGTGTACTGATGCAAATACTAGGACCCATGTTAATGGCATATTCTTAAAGCTGCATGCTATCTTCCTATTACATTTGCACCTCCATTAAAAAAGAGTTCCACACTAAAAATATTCTTCAGTCATTATTGGTAATAGTATTGAGTCAATAACATTGATATGATATAAAATGCACACAATTACCCAGGCATTGATTATATGCTGAAGTTATTGAGATTTTTAGGTCACCTGAGCTTTAGCTCAAGTGACCTATTGCTATCCGTTTTCGTCCGTCGTCGTCCGTCGTCCGTCGTCCTTCGTCCGTTAACATTTTACATTTCAAACTTAAAGTCAAGTTCTGCTGGGCCGATTGAACTGAAAGTTGGTAGGAATGATCGCCTCATGGTCCTGACAAAGTGTTGTTATTTTTCGGGTCGATCAGAAATCCAATATGGCCGCCACGGCCGCCATTTTGAAAACCTATTTCAAACTTAAAGTCAAGTTCTGCTGGACCGATTGAACTGAAAGTTGGTAGGAATGATCGCCTCATGGTCCTGACAAAGTGTTGTTATTTTTCGGGTCGATCAGAAATCCAATATGGCCGCCACGGCCGCCATTTTGAAAACCTATTTCAAACTTAAAGTCAAGTTCTGCTGGACCGATTGAACTGAAAGTTGGTAGGAATGATCGCCTCATGGTCCTGACAAAGTGTTGTTATTTTTCGGGTCAATCAGAAATACAATTTGGCTGCCATGGCCGCTATTTTGCTACTAAGTTCTAATAGGCCGATCTCACTTAAAATTGGTCTAGGAATGATCAGCTCATGGTCCTGACAAAGTTAAGTTAACATTATACTATTTTTTACTCAAATTGGTACATATTTCAACAACAAAAATAAATACTGTAGACTCAGGTGACCGTTAAGGCCCATGGGCCTCTTGTTGAATTAATGCTTAAAAAAGGGAGATAACACTTACACAAATCATGTGTTTACTTTGTAAAGGAGCATATAACCTTAATGGCTATGCTCTAGTTATGATATCATCATATACATAATTCTATGGCAAGCTGCCATTTGAAATGGGAGACACAGGTAAATTATAGGTATGGAAAATATGTCTCTCTGGGTCAAAGGTCAATATCATAATAAACATAATCATTCAATCTTGTATATTTACAGTGAATTTAGAATTCAACAAGCGGTTAAACTATCGGGTCATATGTTTTGTCAACATATGAGATTCAGTGAATATTCTCATGTAATGTTTGGTTGACAGTATATAAATATGACATTCATTAGCAGGTGACAGTGAATATTCTCAACCCGAGAAAACCATTGTCACCCGAGGCGAGTCCGAGGGTGACAATGGGTTTTTGAGGGTTGACAATATTCACTTTCCCCTGCTAATGAATGTCATATCTATTTTGTTACACCAAAAGTCTTTGTAGCTCAGAAACGGCAGCAAACCTCGATAATGACATCTTGTTTGTTGATAGGCTGCTGTTTACAATCGCTATCGCACTGGCGCTTGATAAAATTGGCTGTTGCCGTCAAACGTTCTTGTGACCATCACGGTGGGGAAACGAAGCGGTGAACGCATATTTTTCGCGCATGTGATATTTTTCACTGTCTCATAGCAATATCACCCTCCCCTTAAAACCAATGTATTTTCGGAGGGTACGTGACAGAAATTTTTGTTTAATTTTCTCCAAACCAATCAAATAGCTAGAAATTCACTTGAGGTGTAACAATAAATAATAAACTACAGACAAGATGTTATAGTTTCGTAACATTACATCACAAAGAATGGACAAGATGATCTGATATGATGTCACATTGCGACAATAGACATGACTTAGTGGTATTGTAACATCACATTGATGGAAATAGACATTACACATAATAGACATGTAGTTTATGTGCAGTAAATATTACATACGTACTGCCCTATAGATGTTATCTTTAAAAACATGGAGAAAAACATGTTTTTTTGAATGGATGTCATCTGTAAAACTGTGTTGACACTGTACTTGATATTTTCACCTTTCCTAATATAACTTTTAACCTAATATTTGAAAAAGCTTCTTGGATACCTTTTTATTGTTATCTATTTTGTTAATAAAACTTGAACAGGTAAGTCTTATGACAGGAAACACAATTTTTATACCAATACATAAATCTACAATCAAGTTTATCTGCATACTTATCAAGAAGTTGACGATACTGGTATAAATTATGTTCTTGTTCATTCTATTAAAAAACTTTTGGCTGAGGCAATAAAGTTTTTCGATTCATAGATGATAACCACATAAGAATTTAATGGAAAGATGATTATGTTTATGTCAAGATTTCGAAAATTGAATTTTTATGACCAAGCATTATATTGTAGCTGTGGAGTGAAAATGAGTCTCGGGGCATATCTGATGAACGGCTCCCGACCGTACACTTTATAAATGATCCAACAAGTAGAGCACAGATTTCTATTGTCATCACCAATATTCAAATTTCAATATTACTGAAATTGCATTTATATCTCTAAATAAATCAAACGTATTATTTTTGTTAAGTTTTGTAAGCTTGCACACAATGTGTATACAAACCTGTATGGGTTTTACTGTCAGGTACCTACGCAGTGACATGAAATATTTTTAATGTATAAATTTCTTAAAAAAGATAAAATAGCAGGCTTAATGAATTTGTACAGCTGTAATTGTAGAAAAGGGAAAGAAACTGACAAGGCTTAGCATCAGAATTCGGAAAAAATAAATTGAATGTCTTTTTGAATTTTTTGGGGGGATAATAATTTTAATGATACACTTTCAATTTTGATATCTGATATACTGTATGTCGGATTTTTTTTGCTGCAGTTAAATTTTTCGCCCTGTTTGCCCTCTGTAATGAGGACGATTATACCCTTACAGCGAATGTAAGTGAACAGCATAATAAACATAGTAAGAAAATGTGAAGGGCAAAATTAACACTAGGTGAAAATTTATTTCATGGGCAACGGGTGAAAGTTTGCCTGGGCAAAAATTTCCCGATATACAATATTTAAAATTGCTCAGTATTGTTGTAACGATGTCTCAGGTGTACATGTAATCCAGTGCTCTAGTAAACACTTACATGTTGAGGTACGTACACATGTTTGCCGTCTGTCCTGTAGATGTTGATGTTGGTAAGAAACTGGTAAGGTACTGTAATGACCTTGACATCTGACCCTCCAAATATGTTTTAAGGATGGCACCAATCTTCAGAATCTGAAGCTTTTGTCTTGAAAATATTTAGAATTATAGAATTCTGTATTTATTTGTCTTTACCAAATTATAATGAAAATGTGTAATGGTTCCGAATTTCGGCCCTAAATATTAAAGTAGATCTTTTACTATTTTTGTCCTGAGTATCGTGAACCTCTCTGATTTTTTTACTAGATTTGCATCGTGTATGACAGCTTTGCCCTGAAATTAAAAATAAAATATATTATGTAATGTAGAATGTACAGAATGATTCAAATACTATCAAGCTTTCCACTCAAATTGTCATCATATTCTATAGCAACTAGAGCTTGGTTAGGGTGACTTATCCCATGTTGATACAGAATAAATGGTTCTCACTCCCACAAGTCAGATTTGTTGAAATATCAACAGAAAAATTGCATTCATGCATGAAACATCTAGCTGTACTGCAACCTCAAACTTGTAATGAAGCCGACACCACCTGGTGACAGATAGTTTGAGGACGGGGACGTGGAGGAGGGGGACTGCTATGTGACTTTCCAGATAGCTGACAATTACATCATCCGGCACAGGATAGCAGACAAAGAACGCTCCACTTACCGCCCAGGGGAGGGGGTATAGATTACATAATTAATACACAGGAAAAAATAACCCTCACTCGTGTGGCAATATGATTTCTCAACCTCACTTTGACATTAACAGGAGCAGATCTGTATGGTGCAACCTTCTTAAGCGGATAGGGTCCAAAAAACCGTCGGAAAATGTTAGATTTTGTGTGCTTTTAAACTTTTTTATACTAGGTTAACTGACAATGGGACCCGGAGTTATTCCCCTTTGCTATCTATCTGAAATACTAAATGTATAGAACAATATCTGCTTATGAAAGATTTTTTTTATAAAACATGAATTGTTGAATAGATTTCATATAAAGGAAAGATAAAAAAAGAACAGAGAAGAACACTATTTACGGTAATACAATGAGATCTCAATAGTAGTAACACCATCTGCTTTAGGGGAAAATGGCTTAACTCTGGGATGTCTGGATTCCTGGGACATTTTGGAACAGAAAAAAGCCTTAAAAACTGACTGGGTAGTGGGACAACTGGAGGGCGGATAGTGTGACAACCAGATTAGTGGAGGTTGGGCAGTGGGATACCTGGATAACTGGAGGTTGGGGAATGGGACAACCCTATAAGTGGTGTCTAGGTAGTGGGACAACTGGAGGGCGGATAGTGTAACAAACAGGTTAGTGGAGGTTGGGCAGTGGGATAACTGGATGACTGGAGGTTGGGCAATTGGACAACCCTATAAGTGGTGTCTAGGTAGTGGGACCACTAGATAAGGGGTGCCTGGATTAGTGAGATTTGACCGTAACAGTAATGATTCAGTTGAAATGCTCAGAATTACATAGTAATTAATTTAAGTCATCAGATTAAAGCTCACACATACAATATTAATTAAATCTAATACTCTTTAACAAGTTGGGCCTCTTTCTTTAAAAAAACCTGAATCAACCATTAATCATTGCTCATGGTCTCAGAAACGAAGTGGGTTATTTAAATTCAAGGCCGCTATGATGTCAAACACTATGTATATTTGTTGAAACTTGGAAATTATTTTGAATTTAAAATCATAAATTAGTTTCCGAAAGCATGAATGCTGGCTACATGTATGCTGGTATGAGTGTCAACATATTGTAACAAGGTTTTAGTTGGGTGATATCTGTTACAATAGCCTTATGAGATGATGTTCGATATATATATTTTCTGTCATTGAAGTCTGCCGCTAAACTGAGATCTATATATAAAATACATTTACAAGAATTTGTAATCAAGATCTTGTAAAAAAAAACTTTATGACTAAACATTGCTGAAGGAACTTATCGCCTTGATGGTATGTGTTGAGCGAGGACAGATTTATAACATTTCAACCCCGGTGGGTTATTGATATCCAGAGGTCACTTGGTCAGTGTGGAAGGTTCCATCAGAATTCCATAAAACAGTCTGAGGATGTCAGACCACATGTCAGGTATCCATTTATATATGCCAAAGTTTAATTACAAACTTGTCAAAAATCCATGCTAGGACACTTTTTCTTTAAAAAAAACTACAGAAAACCCCCAGCATGAAATATATTTTAAAGAATTTTCCATTTTTTTTTTTTTTTTTTTTAAAGATTTTGTGATATTAATGTTATCCAATATATTATAAACATTTGCATAGTTAGAATAGTGTTACAGATTTTATCTACTTTATGACCGCTTTCCTTCTAGATCAGTGAAGGAACATCTTGTTTAAATGATAGAGATAATATAAAGACTCTCATGCCGTGCTCAAATCTGTTCTTGAAGTTGATAAATATAGGATATATATAGCATTGAAGTTCAATTATGCTTAAATTAAAATGATTCTGTGACAAGTGCAATGTACACAATACTATTGTTTCATTTGTTTGAATTAAATCAGAAAATAGATAGCAAAAATTATATTGTAAAGATAGATAACCTTGAGTGCATTCTAGATCTGGTTCCAAACAAGGGAGATAACTATAAATACGTCCAATTTCAGAAAACAACTCCTAAATTCATCTGAGGCTGGAAAATAAAGGAAAACATTGCAAATTTTATGCCATTCAGAAGAAAATAAAAATATTCTGAAATTTGTCATCTGCTATTTTAACTCATTCACCCCTGAAGACACATTTGAACTCTTCCAGTTCAAAGGTTGGAATAGTTCATTATGAAATGAGTTAAAAAGGGAAATAACTCCTTAAAAGTGCACCTCAACAAGGTCATTAAGATGTCTGCTGTACTTTTATTTTGCTGGGTCAAAGCCTCATCTGTTACTTGAAATGAGAGGACATATTTAGATAAAGATTATTGGTTCAGAAATTGTCGTTTTTGGTGAAAACCGGACATAGTGAATTATGATGATGTCGTTTGTATCCCTGAAATCCGGACTTACTGAATTATTTGGTGATTATGTGGGCAACTATATATACGGTATCGGTCCCTAGATACCACCACGCCCTAACATGAAAGACACTCTAACGGGCGTTCGGGAGCTAGAGATGGAGTATAAAGAGAGCCCAACTTGACACAGATATCGTAAAAACTTTCAACTTTAATTTGGCAAAGAGTGCTATCTTTCACTGCAAAATTGTAAACATTTCATATAAATTTGGCAAGGAATACCTTTAACACAGTGGAAGGCCAACATTTGGTCCCTTTTTAGGACAGATTTACAGCCCACCGTTATCAAATTCCTCAGAAAACATTGTGATTTATTATTTGCTGGTTATCATCATCAGATTACAGTAGCTTTTCCACACCCCATACAGTCTTTATAGCAGTGAATGGTCTCCAACCACCCACTAGATTGCTCATCGGGAAATAAAATCACTCGATGAATTTTAAAATGATTTCTGGTTATCAAATATTAACAAAAATGATTGTAACATTTCTTTGTATAAAAAACTCGGTTTTAATTTCGCTGTGTTTTACAAATCTATTGATAGTTGTAATATATTTCGTGTTCAATAACGGAGTTTAATTGCCAGTCGAGTGCCTCCAGGAATCCTCTTACATATCACTAAGTATTTGGTATTGATTTCTGAAGAAGTTTGCAGTTTATAGCCCCATTATTTAATTCATTATTCACATAAACATCGTCAGAATGTCCAATTTTGATATTTTTATTGTCTCTTAATGAACAAATTGATGGAATTTTTCCTGCGTACGTTTTCTAATTTTCAGTTAATATCGTGATATGTTACTTCTCTATATAGCCGTATACAGTTCCGTCAGTCATGTTTTCATCCTCGTACACACAGTTTATTGGAAGATATTGAGGAAATGTATCAATCAAAATTCTCAATCTAGTTTGCTGAAGATATAGCTCCCACTTCATTGTAACCTGGCGAAGTCATTGTTGCTATTGTGGCTGACCTATTAAAGCCGTTATTCACTTTCGAGTTTTCTCTTCGGTAGTTAAAACAATTTCGATTTTATTGCACCTTCAACTAAAACATGACGATAATCATGCCGATATTTTATTAAGTTGTATTATGATATAACTTGAGAATTAAGGAAAACTTTTTGTAGTTTTGTTGCGTTATCAATGGAAACTTAACTGTACATGCAGTTGTTTGTAATACTGTAATATCATAAATTTTCGTGGGGTTAAAATTTCGTGGTTTTCATATATATACTAGCCTGTTTCAATGACATTATATTTCAATGATTTTTGATTTTCCCCTATCTATATCATACCAAATTTATTTTTTCAAGGGGACTTAATTTCGTGGATTTTTGTTACCCATGAAATAAACGAAATTTAAAATGTCCCATGAAAGTTTATGATTTTACAGTAGAAACATGTTGGGGTTTTATAAAAAACGTTATATCGGGGAACATAATCCCAGGAAGCATCCGTGCAGTGGTGCGATTATTGAGAGACTTAATGGTTGTGCACATTCTTACAAGTAATTGACCACACATAGGAACACTCCAGGCGCTAGCTGCCATTAAACACGGCTTGTTTTCCTCTATAAACAGTTTCAAATCAGAAATTAGGAACAAGTATCAAATACACATCTCCGCGCATTGGATAAATGAGTAATGCTGGCTCTCGGCCAAAAACTTTCCTTCTAAATTGTGTTTTTGCCAGGTAGTATAATGTGGTCAATGCTTTAGGGCATAGCAATTTTTCTGCTTTATTTTTCAAATGTTTAATGTTCAACAGCTTATCAATGTCCAATTTTGGGCAATAAGGTTGCCTGAGGTTAAAGGTCACAGACGCTACTTGTCTGTTGGGTGTGATTAGGGTCAGAACTATTGATATAAATGTTACAGATTGCTTTGAACAGGATCCTTTCAGTCCAGGCCAAATCTGCTGTGTCAACATAGCGATTTCATTAAATGCAAATTATTTTCGATTTTTTTTTTATATCAAGAAGTAGCAAAAATGATGTTCATATATATATTTGCCAGAATAGTTGTAGCTTGAAATTAAAAAAAAAGTTTCATTTTGAAGATAACCTGTTTTTGTTCGTAAGGCAATAAGGTTAATAAAAACAAAATGTGAATTGAAATGTCTTCATATTTACCCTGATTTGTCAGCTTCTGTACATTTTAAAAGTGTTTTTCAAAATGAACTTAAAAAAAAAAGTTTTAAACTGCTATAGTCATGCTTCAGAGGAACTGTTTCCATATAAATTTCATCTTCCTGTTTATGTTCTGTTTTGTTTTTATTGATGTGAAATTACAAATGATTTACTTTTTACTTGTATGTGGTGTCAAGCTGGGCGATCTTGACACATTTGGTTTGATACGTTGTAGAGATATGAACCCGTTCAATATCCTTCAGAGATTTAGAGATTTAGGTAGGAATTTGACGACACTGAACGGGTCTGATAATGCAAAATTTCCATCATGATGGCCTGAAATTCTCCAAGAATTTGATGAAATTTAATAGCAAAAAAAAAAAAAAAACATTTCAAGGAATTTGTTGACTGCAGATATCTTTAATCATATTAGACCAAGAAGTAGTAAAAAGGAATTATAGAAGTCTAATCATATCATTTAATGCAATTAAAATAAAAGTTGATTCTTAAAATTTGAATTATGATCCTTGGGAGTTTACGCTGTTTCATGTGTGTTATCCGTGTATTTAAGCAATTTAAACTGTGTACAAGGGTCGCGGTTTCTCAGTTTTGATGTCGGTGGAAATAGTTTTAACTTAAAATTTGAAACGACAAGGATTAATTGGATCGTGATTCTATCATTAAAGACAAATCACCAGTTTATCAAGGTTTGGATTCGGTGAAAGTGGTTCAAAGGATTCCTCTCAGAATTGGAATGCATCTGTGAACATTTTTATGGAGTTTTCAGAAAGTGAAAAAAAGGAGAGAAAATTTCATTTTCAATATCACTTAGTACTTCACTCTTTAGAATTCTCATGGTGGGGAGAAGTGAAGAAACATTCTTCATCAGCAGTCACAGCAGCTGCAGTATCTACTGAGAGCCGTCTGCTCCCTGACTATAGTCATAGATGCAAGAGACTGTGTAGAGAAGGAAAAAAGTATGATAGTATCTTTTTGCACTTTTTGTTCCTTGTGGAAGGATTTCTGACACCTTTGAACTGGGGAAAACCTCCCTTTTTATCAAAAAGCAGCTGTAGTATTTTCATTTTTTTTTGACGCAGCTGAAATTTTTGAATTTGAAAGCTGATACTGAAGTAGCCAAGAATTTGCAGTTTGCTGTTCCACACTGCACAACAGTCCTTAACAGACTAGTCAATTTTGGATTTCATTTTAGCAGAACTCTTTCTAACAGATTTTGAATAAATGTCAGATAAAATACTAATATTTGTTTGAGAGATTATGGAGAAAATCATAACAAAATAAATATAAATTAACTAACATGTGTTTTCAGGAAAAAAAAGTTTAAAAATGGAGATAAGAAGTGCTTACATTTTGAGGATGCTAACCATGCTTTAAGGTGTGTCTGACGCTGCATAGTAAATACAACATGCTTAGGTTGCAGACAGACTGCATGCCAGCTACACAGAATTTTTTGACGAAAAATTATCAAATGTCTGTCCTATTAGATACAGACCTCCACGAGGGGATGGGGGGATCTTGTAAGAAATAAAAAGGGGCGGAGGCTGCAAATAGGAGGGAATTGAAGTGGGAACTCCAGGGGTCAGTGAAGAGGGAACAGGAGGGATCAGGTCATATGACTTTGTTATTGCAACTACCAATAAACAAATTTGAAGGGACAAGTTGAAGGGGAGAAGGAGGAGTAATTTGGGGGAAAAGGGAGGAGAGGAAGATGGGGAGAAGGGAGGAAATGGAACCCGGGAGCTAAAAAGGGGTAGAGGGAAAGGATCGAGAACTTCCGCGGAATAGTGGAGGCTTTTAGGAGAGGAAATGGAGAATTAAATGCCAAGGAGCATAGGGACGAGATATAAGTGAAGGGTTGAGCTTTTAAACGAGAATTATATAGAGAAAAGAAAGGACATAGGAAAATAAATGTAGATGGAACCTTTAGTGGGGAGATGGGAAAAAAATATATTAGGAGACAAAGATAGAGACAAAGAGGAGGAGAGAGACGGGGGAGACGAGGAGAGGGCAAAGTGAGGGGGAGGTGGGTATCAATCATATCCAGCAATGAAAATATGTAATGGTATTCAAAATCTCTCAAGATAAACATTCCTTTCTCTAAGAGGGCATGGTGGAAAGTATGGGAAGTTACACAAGTATTGTTCCTTGGAGTTGATGAATATAGGAGAAACTGTGAATTGAGTTTCATCCATGACATATTTAGACTGATTACAGGCCAAGTAGTGAATCATAAATGTATCAAACATTTCTACAGTGAAACCCTGTGTACACAACATATTGTTCAGATTGTACAGGTTGTCTGATTGTACAGGTTGTCAGATTGTATAGTTCTTACTTGTCATTTTCTTTAACTCATTCACCCATGAACTTTTATAATGAACTAATCAAGCCAAAAGAACTAATCCAGCCTTTGAATTGGAAGAGTTCAAATGTGTTTTAAGGGATGAATGAGTTAATGGGATTACAGCATTGGATTAGACGAAGATATCCAAATACTCAGGTGTCTGATTCAACAGATTTCACTGTACAGAAAATAGATGGCAGTTTTTTGCTTGTCTTGACATGTTTACTGCATTACGGAACCTGCTATTCTGCACATTTTGTTGGATGCAATTTCTGCTGTTTTGTTAAATGCTGCTTGTTGAATTGTAAAGAGAATGGACAAAAAAGTCCAACCTGTGTAAGGCAGTATCGAGTGATATGCCACGTAATCTGAATCAATAATATTCTCCTGATTTTAAGCATGCATGCGAAACAGATATTACGATTGTAGAGCATGCAAGTGAAACAGATCTTCTGAACTCTTTAAATAGCTCCTTATCATCCAAACTCTGTGGAAAAAAAACTGCTGACAGTGATGATTAAAAGTTCCGAACTTTTTTTGATTGGACGATAAGCCGAAATCTCGTCTTGTGGATCCAAAACTAAAAGATAGTGTCTGAGAAAGTGTAATAATGACACTCACTACAAATCAGGCCTGGGATTTCTGATTCGTAGCGATCGCATGTCAAGGCACATCGTCCAATCAGGGGGTGATATTTTACACATCCCGTTCAATCAAGATGCCTTGTTTTATAAATCCCATGAACGCAGTTAACAAGACGGGATTAATTAAAACGAAATTGAAAAAAATGTTTTACGAAGATTTGCTCACTACTTTTATTGCTAAGCTGTTAATATCTTCAACTTAAAGGTAGTAAACAATTTAGAATGTATATTTTTCCATGATTGAAGAGATTTACTATTTATTATTATCTGACTTCGTTATTTATAGTCAGTGGTAAATTGCCTCGAATAATGATCACTCTTAATGGCCATAATGCTAGAGTTTTCATGATCTTCAGGTTGTAGATTTGAGCACTGGATTAAAATTCATGTATACAACTTATTGTAGCAGGCTGACAAAGGCTGTATGAATAGCTCATCAGTTGGTCGACTGTGTGTCTAGAATTGGAGGATGCTGGGTTTGAATCCTGGGCCTGTATTCATGAAAATGTTCTCATGCTCAAGCAGGGATTTTTTTTTTGCTCAAACCAGCTTTCTTGGAACTCGCTTAGAGCATGTAAAACAACAAAAAAATCAAATGTAAAGATTGAAAACAGTATTCAGCTTTAACTTTCTTAATTCCTCCCCCCCCCCAAATCATTATAAAAATAAATATTTTACATTAATTTATAACTGAAATAAGAAATTTGGCTTGGGCACGCAGTCCATGCTTGAGTATAAGAACAGTTTCAACAATATGGGCCCTGGTATTTTCCCCCATTACAATTTTAGAGCATAAACACTTTTTAGGTCACCTGAGCTTTAGCGTCCGTCGTCCGTCGTCCGTCGTCCGTCGTCCGTTAACATTTTACATTTCAAACTTAAAGTCTGCTGGGCCGATTGAACTGAAAGTTGGTAGGAATGATCGCCTCATGGTCCTGACAAAGTGTTGTTATTTTTCAGGTCAATCAGAAATCCAATATGGCCGCCACGGCCGCCATTTTGAAAAACTATTTCAAACTTAAAGTAAAGTTCTGCTTGGCCGATTGAACTGAAACTTTGTAGGAATGATCGACTCATGGTCCTGACAAAGTGTTGTTATTTTTCGGGTCAATCAGAAATACAATTTGGCTGCCATGGCCGCTATTTTGTAAATACCTATTTCAAACTTAAAAACAAGTTCTAATAGGCCGATCTCACTGAAAATCGGTCTAGGAATGATCAGCTCATGGTCCTGACAAAGTTAAGTAAACATTATACTTAACTATTTTTTACTCAAATTGGTACATACTTTAACAACAAAAATAAATACTGTAGGACTCAGGTGACCGTTAAGGCCCATGGGCCTCTTGTTATTTAAATGTATTAATTTAAAAATGATTACAGTTTGGTTTTGAGGTTTTTGATGAAAATTCATCCCATATGATGGTGGTGTTTCATTTTGTTTTACGATGGGATTTCAACAAGATTTCATTTTGATTTCAACAATTTTTCAAATGATGGTTTCGATGAGTTCATTAAGTTCACACTGATTTTCCTTCCCCCTCCTGGTAATAAATAATGGATTGACAAGGTTTTACCATATTGTGTTCCAGATGAATATGAAATTAACACTGTTCTTTCGTGTAATAACATTTGGCAGGAGTCGGAGTCGAAAGACCTTCCGGGGGATGTCCCTGTCAGGGGCTTGGATGTCCGTATCACTGGGGTGTTAAGGTACTTCCTTATTTGTGTTGACAGGACGGAGAAGGCACTCGTACTTTGTTAGGTTTAACAACGATTTAAATAACATCCCAGGCTTGTTACGGGATACTTCATGTTCCCGAGGACCGTAGGGGGGGATAAGGCTTATTACGGGATACTTCACGTTCCCGCTGACTGTAGGGGGGGATAAGGCTTGTTACGGGATACTTCACATTTCCGAGGACCGTAGGGGGGATAAGGGTTGTTACGGGATACTTCACATTCCCGAGGACCGGAGGGGGGATAAGGCTTGTTACGGGATCCTTCACGTTCCCGAGGACTGTAGTTAACGTTCCCGCTGACTGTAGGGGGGGATAAGGCTTGATACGGGATACTTCACGTTCCCGAGGCCCGTAGGGGGGATAAGGCTTGTTTCGGGATACTTCACGTTCCCGAGGGCCGTAGGGGGGAATAAGGCTTGTTACGAGATACCTCACGTTCCCGAGGACTGTAGGGGGGTATAAGGCTTGTTACGGGATACTTAACGTTCCCGAGGACTGTAGGGGGGTATAAGGCTTGTTACGGGATACTTAACGTTCGCGAGGACTGTAGGGGGGGGATTAGGCTTGTTACGGGGTACTTCACGTTCCCGAGGACGGTGGGGGGAGATGAGGCTTGTTTTGGGATACTCCACGTTCCCGAGGACCGTAGGGGGGAATAAGGCTTGTTACGAGATACTTCACGTCCCCGAGGACCGTAGGGGGGATAAGGCTTGTAACGGGATACTTCACGTTCCCGAGGGCCGTAGGGGGGAATAAGGCTTGTTACGAGATACTTCACGTTCCCGAGGACTGTAGTTCACGTTCCCGCTGACTGTAGGGGGGGATAAGACTTGTTACGGGATACTTCACGTTCACAAGGACTGTAGGGGGGATAAGGCTTGTTACAGGATACTTCACGTTCCCGAGGACGGTGGGGGGAGATGAGGCTTGTTTTGGGATACTCTACGTTCCCGAGGACCGTAGGGGGAGATGAGGCTTGTTTTGGGATACTCCACGTTCCCGAGGGCCGTAGGGGGGAATAAGGCTTGTTACGAGATACCTCACGTTCCCGAGGACTGTAGGGGGGGCTAAGGCTTGTTACGGGATAATTCACGTTCCCCAGGACTGTAGGGGGGATAAGGCTTGTTAAGGGATACTTCACGTTCCCAAGGACTGTAGGGGGGATAAGGATTGTTACGGGATACTTCACGTTCGCGAGGACCGTAGGGGGGATCAGGCTTGTTACGGGATACTTCATGTTCCCGAGGACTGCAGTAGGGGGGATAAGGCTTGTTACAGGATACTTCACGTTCCCCAGGACCGTAGGGGGGATAAGGCTTGTTAAGGGATACTTCACGTTCCCAAGGACTGTAGGGGGGATAAGGATTGTTACGGGATACTTCACGTTCACAAGGACTGTAGGGGGGATAAGGATTGTTACGGGATACTTCACGTTCCCGGGGGCTGTAGGGGGGGATAAGGCTTGTTTCGGGATACTTCACGTTCCCTAGGACCGTAGGGGGGATAAGGCTTGTAACGGGGTACTTCACGTTCCCGAGGACGGTGGGGGGAGATGAGGCTTGTTTTGGGATACTCCACGTTCCCGAGGGCCGTAGGGGGGAATAAGGCTTGTTACGAGATACCTCACGTTCCCGAGGACTGTAGGGGGGATACGGCTTGTTACGGGATACTTAACGTTCCCAAGGACTGTAGGGGGGATAAGGCTTGTTTCGGGATACTTCACGTTCCCTAGGACCGTAGGGGGGATAAGGCTTATTACGGGATTCTTCACGTTCCCGAGGACCGTAGGGGGAGATGAGGCTTGTTACGGGATACTTCACATTTCCGAGGACCGTAGGGGGGATAAGGCTTATTACGGGATTCTTCACGTTCCCGAGGACTGTAGGGGGGTATAAGGCTTGTTACGGGATACTTCACGTTCCCGAGGACTGTAGGGGGGGGATTAGGCTTGTTACGGGATACTTCACGTTCCCTAGGACCGTAGGGGGGATAAGGCTTGTTACGGGATACTTCACGTTCCCGAGGGCCGTAGGGGGAGATGAGGCTTGTTTTGGGATACTCCACGTTCCCGAGGACCGTAGGGGGGGATAAAACTTGTTACGGGATACTTCACGTTCCCGAGGACCGTAAGGGGGATAAGGCTTGTTACGGGATACTTCACGTTCCCGAGGACCGTAGGAGGGGATAAGGCTTGTTACGGGATACTTCACTTTCCCGAGGACCGTAGGGGGGATAAGGCTTGTTACGAGATACTTCACGTTCCCGAGGACCGTAGGGGGGGATAAAACTTGTTACGGGATACTTCACGTTCCCGAGGACCGTAGGGGGGAATAAGGCTTGTTACGAGATACTTCACGTTCCCGAGGACCGTAGGGGGGGTAAGGCTTGTTACGGGATACTTCACGTTCCCGAAGACCGTAGGGGGGATAAGGCTTGTTACGGGATACTTCCCGTTCCCGAGGACCGTAGGGGGAGATAAGGCTTGTTACGGGATACTTCACATTCCCGAGGACCGTAGGGGGGGATAAAACTTGTTACGGGATACTTCACGTTCCCGAGGACCGTAAGGGGGATAAGGCTTGTTACGGGGTACTTCACGTTCCCGAGGACTGTAGGGGGGGTAAGGCTTGTTACGGGATACTTCACGTTCCCGAAGACCGTAGGGGGGATAAGGCTTGTTACGGGATACTTCACGTTCCCGGGGACTGTAGGGGGGATAAGGCTTGTTACGGGATACTTCCCGTTCCCGAGGACCGTAGGGGGAGATAAGGCTTGTTACGGGATACTTCACGTTCCCAAGGACCATACGGGGAGATAAGGCTTGTTACGGGATACTTCACATTTCCGAGTACCTTAGGGGGGATAAGGCTTGTTACGGGATACTTCACGTTCCCGAGGACCATACGGGGAGATAAGGCTTGTTACGGGATACTTCACATTTCCGAGGACCGTAGGGGGGATAAGGCTTGTTACGGGATACTTCACGATCCCGAGGACCGTAGGGGGAGATGAGGCTTGTTACGGGATACTTCACGTTCCCGAGGACCGTAGGGGGGATAAGGCTTGTTACGGGATACTTCACGATCCCGAGGACTGTAGGGGGGGGGGGATAAGGCTTGTTACGGGATACTTCACGTTCCCGAGTACCGTAGGGGGAGATGAGGCTTGTTTTGGGATACTCCACGTTCCCGAGGACCGTAGAGGGGGATAAAACTTGTTACGGGATACTTCACGTTCCCGAGGACCGTAGGGGGGATAAGGCTTGTTACGGGATACTTCACGTTCCCGAGGACCGTAGGAGGGGATAAGTCTTGTTACGGGATACACCACGTTCCCGAGGACCGTAGGGGGGATAAGGCTTGTTACAGGATACTTCACGTTCCCGAGGACTGTAGGGGGGATAAGGCTTGTTACGGGATACTTCATGTTCCCGAGGACTGTAGGGGGGATACGGCTTGTTACTGGATACTTCACGTTCCCTAGGACTGTAGGGGGGGGATAAGGCTTGTAACGGGATACTTCACGATCCCGAGGACTGTAGGGGGGATTCGGCTTGTTACTGGATACTTTACGTTTCCTAGGGCTGTAGGGGGGATACGGCTTTTTACTGGATACTTCACGTTTCCTAGGGCTGTAGGGGGGGGATAAGGCTTGTTCCGGGATACTTCACGTTCCCGAGGACGGTGGGGGGGATATGGCTTATTACGGGATAATTCAAGTTCCCGAGGACCGTAGGGGGAGGATAAGGCTAAGACCCTCGATTGAAATCTACAAAAAGACTATATTGCATTATGGCCCATCTAAAAAATCAATACAGTTGTAAGTTTTCTTCAATTTGATTGTAAATAAATATAAAAAGTATTGCTCATGAAGTAAGAAGTAAAAAAATTTAAGTACATCAGATGTAAATTGAGCAGAAATCATTATTTGAAATTAGGAGAGAAAGAAAGCTTTGCTAATGAATGTTGGGAGAAGGATTAAAATTCATTCAATAATTTCGGCTATTAAATCTTGTTGGTATTTGCTGCATATATTTTCACCGATATTGATGCTTTCATTGGAAGCTTGCGGAAGATAATGAATCCCACAGCATCAATGATTTATCAGGTGAATAACACCAAATTTGGTGTGTCAGCATCTCAAGCTAAATCTCTCCTCGCACAAGTAAATTAACGATAAGGGTGTCCGTCTTAAACCTCAGCTGATTCCGCGAGGTGAAGACTTTTTCGGGAGAATTTTTACACGGAACAGCTCAACTTGTGTTTCAGCATCAACAGTAGGGTAAGCAGGATGTGGTGTGTCAATTGATAGTATTAGGGACAAATGTACACTTAGTATCCCTTGTAGGGGCCACAGGTCATGTTGTGTATCATTGTAGGGACTCCGGTACATTCAGTAAACATAGTTAGGGCCACAGGTCATGTTGTGTATCATTGTAGGGACTCCGGTACATTCAGTATACATAGTTAGGGCCGCAGGTCATGTTGTGTATCATTGTAGGGACTCCTGTACATTCAGTATGCATAGTTAGGGTCACAGGTCATGTTGTATATCATTGTAGGGACTCTGGTACATTCTATAAAACATAGTTAGTGCCACAGGTCATGTTGTGCATCATAGAAAGGACTGAGTTTATTAGGATCCATGGTAGGGGCCACATGTCATGTTGTGTATAATTCAGTACCCATGGTAGGGGCCACAAATCATGTCATGTATAATTCAGTATATCCATGGTAGGGGCCACAAATCATGCCATGTATAATTCAGTATATCCATGGCAGGGGCCACAAATCATGTCATGTATCATTCAGTATATCCATGGTAGGGGCCACAATCCATGGTAGGGGTCACAAATCATGTCCTGTATAATGCAGTATCCATGGTAGGGGGCCCCAAATCATGTCATGTATAATTCAGTATATCCATGGTAGGGGTCAGGGGATAGCAAGTTGCAATGTCCACAGTCAGAATATATTTGGTAAAGTTACTGGTTAAAGCTATTTGTAACTTTGAATAAAAAGATGTCTTTTAAGACAAAATCTCTGGTAATCTTCCAGAGAGAAAAAATTCCATTCCTAAATGAATTCAATCGCTTGTTTATATTGACAATATTTCTTGTTAAGGCCACCATCAGTCACTGATTGAAGGACCTGTCATATTAATTTGTGTGGAAGAACTTTTAGAGATTTAACAGAATGATTCATAAATGAGACCAATGATATTCATGGAGTTTGGAACTTTCTCCTCATATAGAAATCTAAGGGCTGCAGGGGGTGAGTTCTCGTGAGTTGATTTGAGGAAATATGTATGTCGGCCATCTGTATTTTGATTAATCTGCGGCACCAAGCCAGCCAGATACGGGAACAGTGTTGGAACGGACACGCATCCAATAGAACTCTCCCAGGAATTATATTCATCTCAAAATTTTGGCTAAAGGTTCGGCTGCCCTGACCTTAAATACCCCTATCAATCTCTTCTTTCTAATTAACTTGATTCACAGTACCGTCAGATTATCCTTAAGTCCTGATATTGGTAACGGCCTCACTTTAGCTCTTGGGACACTTAAAAAGGCCTTGTTTGCTTCGAGGCACCTTATAATTTATGTCTGTGGGTGGAACGTCGTGTTTGGATTCATCAGATGATATTTCGGCCAGATTTTACTATTATGCCGAAAGTCCTACAAACCAAGTACAAAGGCTGGTTCAGGGTTTTTATTAAAAAGAAGTTTGAATTTTAAACCTTTCAAGTTCATTTAGTTTCAAAACTTTTACACTGCAGAAATTTTAGATTTTGTTATACAGTCAAACATTGTTGAATTTCAATGATATATACAAGGAGACTCAATTTCAATATCACAGGATGGAGACGTTTTCAGTGATAAACAAGGGGAGACAATTTCGAAGTTATCATTTGAGGAAAGACAATTTCATTGATAAACAAGGGAGGGGTTGGGGCGTTTTTAGTGACATTTAGAGACTTTTTAATGTTGATGATGATGTAATAATTGTCAGATAGTTGTAGTCGTTTGTTACTGTTTTGTGTTATGAACAACATCTACACAGTCTGCTTATCCATATTAATGCGTAATGTCTATTGCATGACAAGAACCCATCCTATTTGTGTGTACTAGATTTATGTTATTGAAAATACAGATATTATTTTCCTACGAACATCAGTCGTAAGGATTACATATTGATTTAAGAAACTATATATTTTTGCAGATGATACCATAATAGGGGTATAAGTAGCCTAGTTCATTGCGGACATTTACATATATACTGGCCCATCTGGTAGCAGTACTTACAAATTTCACGCTCGGTCTGGTTCTATTCAATACCACACAGTTTATCTGTCTGAGCATAAATAAGGTAAATACCGCAAAAAATACTCTTTTTAAAAAGGACAATTTCCTTTATTGTAAAA
The DNA here is from genome assembly GCF_002113885.1 of Mizuhopecten yessoensis. Taxonomy (NCBI): domain Eukaryota; kingdom Metazoa; phylum Mollusca; class Bivalvia; order Pectinida; family Pectinidae; genus Mizuhopecten; species Mizuhopecten yessoensis. Next base: position 124,529 of record NW_018404360.1, read on the forward strand.
TGGGATGTATTCGTCCGAGTTCTATTTTTGCCCCATTTGCCATTGACTGAAATGGAAAAAATTGTGCCCATTTATTGTTTTCTGTGGATTCTGTCTTATTAACTTCACAATGACAAACAGGTTTAACTTATTCACCCCTGAAGACATATTTGAACTCTCCCAATTCAAAGGTTGGAATAGTTCATTATGAAGTTTCAGGGGTGAATGAATAAACAAAGTTACACAGAAGTATACAGCGACCAGTTCAATATCTGGTTTATACAGGTTATCAAATCATACAGGGGTCGGTATAGACAGGTTTCCGTAAATCACCTATTTTTTAAGAAAGATTTTATTTCACAATTAATTTTATTATGATGCATTTTTGGAGATCTGCGATTTTCACAAAAATAATGATGCCAGACTTATTTCTCTTGTTTAAAACTTGAACGGTGCTTGACTAAATATTTGTGAGGTATTTAAATTCATGACTGTCCCTCCTTGCAAATTAACTTGACAATATGTAAACGATAGATGGTAAATTACAGGATACTAGATTCCTCTCTGCATTGGAAAGGTGTCTTTTTATTTAGATACTAGACTTTTCAGCAGAATTTTGTGTATCTTGTATGTATAAATATATTTATCTGTTTTTCACAGCTGTATAAATAGGTAGTCACATATACAGGAAGGATGAGGGGTAAACCAACACAACAATGTCATTATTTTGTAATATTTAAAAAAAAAAACACTTCATTTTCTAACTGAAGACCTGCCTTAATTCTTACTTGACAATTTGGTTGAAATTTTAACACAGAAAGAATTTTTGGAAGATAAAAGGTTTTACCGAGTAAGGAGATTCTCTTAAAGTGTTTCAATTGTATACAGAGATCCATTTACTGAGTTTTGTTCCAATAATAACACAAGTGTTTGTATTAGGATGCAATCTTAAAAGAGATTTAAATTTTACAAGATGTTGGGGGGGGGGGGATTTAAAGAATATTTCTCTTAAGTATGTCACTTGTTGGTGAGTCAGCATTGATTGAGTGGGCGGGTTTGTTGAATATTTAGATTCCGCATTTTATTGTTGAGATCAATGCGAACACGTGTCAACATTGGTCATTGTGTGGACATATAAAGACATATGTAGGCTACCTAAGCCCACCGGTGGGCATGCCATTGTAAGTCTATAGATATCACTCCCACTTCCTCTGGTCATTTAACACCGACCTATGTAAACAGTGTAATTATATCAATGCTACTATTTATAGGGGCTCTATTGAGAACATCGATTCTCAATAATGTCCACAGACACTTTATTTATGTGTTGAAAATACCTGTGGAGATAACGTATTTTAAACAATGTCTGTTTAATCAGTAGCTGGATCGTAAATATTGAAGAAAAAATAAATAAGAAAAAACATCTCTAGCACAAATTGCAGTCCACATATTTCAAAGCTTCAGAAGAAATTGCAACAAAGTCCATCAAATACCAAATATGATTTCTGGTAGGGTCCTCAGCATGAAGAATGGCAATATGGTGTTTAGGACCGAATACCAATCCTCAAAGAGTCCCTAATATCAAATGGTCCTCAAAATAAAATAAAAACAGCTATATGATCTTCGTACCACAAGAGATTGCAATATACTCTAAGTACCACGATACACTACCATATGGTCTCTGTACCAGAGGAGAATCTAATGGTCTTAGTACCAAAACAGATTGCCAGAAGGTTGCAGAACAAAAATTGATCACCACATTGTCCCCGGCACCAAAAGATTTGTAATCTTTAGCACAGAACGGTGTAATTCTAGGTCTTGGTACATACTGCCAAAACATAAGTATAAGTCAACAACATGTCTGATTCCTTTGAAATCTTCCTGTCTTACAGATGAAGGCTCTTTGCAATTTCCAAGTCACTGTGTCAACCAAATTGGCCAACACTACATCGTCGCACCACAAGGAGCGTGGACACCACCATCAGGCACCACTCAACAGACGCTCCATCGGCGGTGACCTCTACGACCAGGTGCTAGAGGTTATGAAGGAGCTGTTGACGTCCCTGCGGATGTTTGACACAATGTCGGATGTAATCTGTGACCAGGAGCTTTACTATAACCAGAACATGGAAAGTGACCAGTGCTGGAACGGCACAACTATCGGCAGGTAAGTCACAGTCATATACCTATACTAACATGTTTTGAAAGTCAAGGACAACAAGACACACAGGTTATATTCAATGTCAAGGTACTACTAATATCTAACTATTTCAAAGTCTAAAATATATGTTGCTGCCTTGAAGGTCAAAGTTTGAGGTCGTTTGTCAATCATCGTTTCAAGATATGATGAACATCCAAGATATCGGGACTTTTTGTAAAGGTCAAGGTCGGCATAGTGAATGGTTGAAGTAGAAGTTTTATTGGGCCATCAGAGGCTTTGAGGTAGTTTTATTGGGCCATCAGAGGCATTGAGGTAGTTTTATTGGGCCATCAGAGGCATTGAGGTACTAGAATCTAGACTTATTTTATGAAGATGTAGAAAATGCTTAAGGTCATTCTGTAATTGATTATAGAAGGTACTGAAGGTCATTGTGTGGCTATTTATAGCAATAGGATAAACTGAAAGTTAACTCATTGACTTTAAATAGATTTAGGGAAAAATGAAGGTTATTCAAAGTTATCAATAGCCATAGCAAGTGCTGAAGGTAACGGTGTGGCTATTCATAACTATAGCAAAACAATCAAGGTCATTCTGTGGCTATTTATAGCAACAAAACCACTGAAAATTAACTCATTGACTATAAATAGACAAAGGAAACACTTAAAGTCATTCAATGCCTATTAATAGGTAAAGAAAATGCTGAAGGTGACTGTGTTGCTATTCATAACTAAAGCAAAACAGTGAAGGTCATTCTGTAACTATAAATAATCATAGGAAACAGGTTGCCACGGAGAATTGTGTAATACATGGGGACATGTATTGTTATAGACACGGGACATGTATCAGTGCAGACAAGTAACACTTTGTAAACGGAACCAGAAATTCATGCAACGCCTTCAGTGGCATTTATGTATGGTCTAACGCCACTGGGGAACATTTCCCACCTAACAGAACATGACTGGACTTGATTCATACCAGAAACTGTCAAAGCCTGGCTGCACCCCTGTCTGGCTCTGCTTACGTTAGGATGACACAGGTTGGTAGCAGCTTAGTGGAGATACCACGCATCCCTAGATACACACCAAGGATGCGCGGAGTACTCAACATCTACACGTTATCATTAAGGATGCACTTTATCTTCTATCAGTGCACAAACCTGATCCCGAGTAAAATCAGTACAAGTTACGACTACCTTTGGGTCTAAAGCGATCATCATCTCTTTGGTAGGGCTGGTTTTATCACTGCTTAGTGAGTGGAGTTTTGATTTTTTATCAAAAGGAAAAAACCAGTTGCAATTTTGATTCAAACCCGACTATCTGTTGTATATATATAGAATTATCATATTTTACCTGGAATATATTGTGGAATTTTACTGGCTGTCGGTGCTCGATGCTAATAACCTTATGTAAGAAAAAAGAAACATTCATATTGTTGGAAAAGTAACAAAATTTTGTCATACTGCCTTGAAATATCTACTGATCTTTTAAAATCATAGATCCATCTTGTCATGAAAATCACAATTATTTCAATATTTTTTTTGTGAGTTTAGAGTAATGGACAGGTTAAACTAAAACTAAGCAGTGGTGCTATTGTATGTTAACCAGAGCCTGTCCATGATGATTCATCAATCCAAATGGGTTCAGACGGGTTTGTAACTAATGGAAATGATCGAAATTAATTTCCGTGTACACATACTTGTATACTGTGGTCTCACCTCACCCACGACAGTGTTTAGGACAGCTCTGCATATCCTTAGGTCTCGCTTCATCTGTTTTGTTCTGTGTTGATACAGTTCTGCATGGCCGATGTACTTCAAACACTTCAGCGAAAAACCATTGCAGCAAAAAAATCATTGATTTTGTCATCTTGGATGCAAAAAAACCAAATTGTCATATATATCACATGGCAAACAGGTTAGTTTCCGATTGTGGAGACGTTGGCAGCATGTAACAAATGAGTGTTAAAGTCTCGAATTGGTGTTAGAAATAAACTTAATCAAAAGGGTAAAATATTACAGATATGTAGCTTGTCTTATTAACCTGTCTCAAATCCCATCATGAGGTTGAATTCTCAGTTAAACTTGCAGTTTTCACATGGTGTAATTTCCTTATTGTATTCCTTATATTGACACAGTTAAAGCTATATGTGCCTTTAATGTGACATGGTGAGTTAAGGATGTATGGTACCATACTATAACATTACACTTCATTTCCTAAAGAGTTCCACTTTATGAAACTTATATAAATATATTTGACTAATTTCTACGAATTTGGACTTCCTTTACTCATTGAGGTGATTCTGAAAGTAAATGTTAGGAATTGAAAAAAATGAAATATTAAGAACACAATAATGCTATTTTTGTATTATCTTAAGAGAGATAACTCTTAACACAAATTACAGGTGTAACAAAGTAACTTACATCTTTAAGTTTACAAATATTGACGTATTGAAAAATACCTCCAATTAATATTTTAGTTTAGTTTCTGTAAGATGTCATCAAACTTCAGAAAATTTGTCCGTCAGTAGGTCACATGAACTCTGACCAATGATGTGCTTTGTTACAGCTGTATGGAAATTAATTAGCATAGACGTATGTGCTATATAAAATCTCCTCAGGAATCTGACAGATCTGGAACTATATGGGGTATCAAAATATACTTACGCATCAAGTGTGGGATTTGATGAAGATAAATAAGGGAGAATGCCGTCAGAAGATAAACCGGGAGTGAAGTAGTATGCTGGTCATTTTGACACCAGGTCAGAAGGTACAAAAGTATCAAGTAATTTTCAGAAGTGTAGGATCGTTATCAAGATCAGCCAATCAAAATATTGACGTTCAGATTATGCAAGGAGAACATTTTGACATATCTACCTGTGAAAGCACCTAGCTGGCTATAGAACAATTAACCAATTGGATCATTGCTGACGATGAACTTTTGATCAAAGTTCGGGGTTCTTGTGACTAGAAATCTGCCATTATCTATCAATGAAATAGTGCTAACCCCATTGAATATGGTACTGTCCCATTCTTTTACAATACTCAACAAGACTATATATAGACATATACAGCTGGATTTGATTGGAATGGCTTTCAAAATTCCATTATGTTTGAAAAATAAACATTTTCACTAGGCAGCATTGGTTACTATAGATCTTGAAAACAATTAAGTTGAATTTTGTCATTTTCAGAAAATATTGAATTTATTGTATACAGAATAAAGGAATTTGCAGCTGCTGGATAATGACAATACCAAACAGTTTTAAACTCTGGCGAAGTTTATGCCGACATAAATCTGCTTCATGACGTGATCTATCATGCACAGGATGTTTGTAAAAAGATGATATATTATTCTTGTATGCAACAAACAGCTGTTTGATCTATCCTGCAGCTTCCCATCCAGGACATTGGAATTGTATGAGAATAACTAGTTTAACTTGATTGAAACAATTTACAAATTTTAAATGCTATTGTGAATCATAACAGTATTATGCAAAATTCATTGTGTCATAATTCATATAAATACACTTCTATGCTTTATATTCCTGAACTTTTACTGTTGTGAACTGAATTCTGAATATATGTTTACGTTTTCTTTTTATAAATCCTTCATAATAATATGTTGGATAAGTTAGTGGCTAAGGATATTTGTGTGGTGTTCGAATGTCAGAAATATTTCTATTACAGGTATAGTTGTGGTGTTGATAGACAGCTGGGTGTGTGTAGTACACTTGTATATGAGAAATGTATATCAGGATGTCTTCTATAAGTTAGTTGGCATTCTCAGTGACTTTTAGTAGCTTGTGTTAGGTAGGGAATTTTATGGATCCAATAACATAATGCATAATTATTACTCATGTAACTCAGACAGTTGCTTCAAATGTCAAAGGTTGATGAAGGTCGCAGGTCAATTGTGAAAGGTCAAAATGGTTTCTCGTCTCATAAAAATCTGTTGAGAATTTGTTGTAAAAAATTCTGGTGGGGTAAGCATAAAATAATAGATGTTTAAAACAGCTTCATGTTGATGATATAGATTTTAAACAATTTTATTCAGATTTTGTAGAATAGCATTGTGAATATATAGGTTTACGATATTTTAATGTCCAACACTGTGTATAAAAATCGTATTCATATATGATATATGTGTTGGTATATTTTAGAACTCGTGAACGTTTTATGATTGTGTTTGTAAAAGAGTTGGTGGAGGGTATAGATGATGTTTTACCATAACAAGTGGATTCCTTGTCAGACCAGGACGGGATTAGAAATGAAACGTCACCAGTAGAATATATCATTTTCGTAGAAACAAATTTTTCGTTGTCCCAAGCTTTATAGGTGCTCACAGGTCACTTTGGTATTAGACATCACCTTCCGTTAATGAAGTTGATAGGACTGATCTTTGCTTATATGAAGTAAGATCTACATGCAAGTCAGACTCAGGGGGGTAGGGTGAAAGGTTTTTTAGGCTACTGCAAACATTCAACATAATTCATCTTACCTTAAACCTGTCACTTTTTGTTTCAAAATTTTGTATAAAAAATGTTGATGTAATATTTTTTGAATAATTCATAACTTTAACTTAAAACCTTCTACCCCCATAAGGTCTATGTGGGGCAGTTGCCAGGTACTGGCTGTAGGTCGGTGGTTTCTCTCCGGGTAATCCGGCTTTCCTTCACCACTGAAACCTGGCAGGTCTTTAAATGATAAGCTATTAAAAGGGCGTAAAACACAAACAAACTAAACCTAACAAAATAAAACCCATAACTTATAACCTTACTCACCCACTAACCTCAGTAGTGACACTAACCTAAACTGTGCCACCATCCTTTCCTCCAGGTCACTGTTAAGATGTAAACAGTGTTTGTTATCAATACAGCTGGTATGCATACTTCTCTTGAAGATATTATATAGAAATGGAAGTTTTCAGTGAAAATGTTGTTGGTTTTAAAAGGAGATGCTAAGACAAAAAAACTTTCATATGGGATATTGTTGAGAATGACGTAGAAAAATCTGAAAAATGTGCATGTTACGAAGTGGAGTTGATTTGTGTACAGGACGGTCCTGATGTTGATGTGATTTTTGCCTCTGCATCAGCACGATACGGAATCAAGTGGGTGCCGTTTTGGCATAACTGTCACAGCCAATGCCCAGAGGGGGCCTCAGTTAAAAATCTGATAACTGTTCTCAACAATTGGTGTTGATGTTGATAGGGATTTCATTTGAAAACTTGTCTTGAATTTCAAACGTGACTGTTTGATGTGAAAGATAATATTGGCCTCGATAGGCAAGTTTACCATGAGGGATTACGTCAGCCCTCCGTCTCTGTTGGGCAGTTCAGTTATTCTGTGTGAGAAATGGAACTGAAGAAAATAAAATAAAAATGTATTGACCCACAATGCAATGTACATTTTAAAAGTGGCTTTGTGTTATCAGGTTTTATTACTGTACCACCTTATTCAAAAAAGATAGGGGTGGGTTGGGTGGAAGAGGGCGCTCACCGGAATCATGGTGTCTGTGTTTTTGTAACATATGTTTTTCCAGAATACTTCTGCTAGTAAACTGTATAGATTTGAGTTTAACTCTATTATCTATTCTTGGTAGTGATTAACTCATCCACCCCTGCAATTTAATAATGGACTATTCCAACCTTTGAATTGGAAGAGTTCAAATGTGTCTTCAGTGGTGAATGAGTTAATCATGCAATTCATTTCATGTTTACACAATTCTTTATCCCACTACACTATGCAAATTATTTTTTATTGCAAAAGGTATAAGTTTATCTAGAGTAGGCTTTATGGGTTTCTTCATTTGAAAAGTCAATAAGGCTCCAGTTCTTTGGGGAACACAGAAAATTATCAATTCTGTAATTTTTTTGGCAGTCTTTTTTTTGTGCCCAATTGACAGATGCTATACACTGTCTAGCTATCTGTCCCCCCTGTCCCCCCAGGTTTTGTCCGAAACTCAGTCGTGTGATTAAGATTTATCGGAAGGTTCATTTAAAATCCATTGTAATTTATTGAAAGCAATTAAATTTGGTTTCAATTTACAAAAATGTTAAATGATTCAAAGAATGATGTATTCTTCCTTTGTTGAATCAATGCAACTCCACAGCTAAGTTAGGGATAATTAATTAGGGCCCCGTATCGGAGATACGGGTGCCCTATAGTGATCACTCTGTCTGTCTGTCTGTCTGTCTGTCTGTCTGTCTGTCTGTCTGTCTGTCTGTCTGTCTGTCTGTCTGTCTGTCTGTCTGTCTGTCTGTCTGTCTGTCTGTCTGTCTGTCTGTCTGTCTGTCTGTCTGTCTGTCTGTCTGTCTGTCTGTCCGTCCGTCCGTCCGTCCGTCCGTCCGTCCGTCCGTCCGTCCACAAATTCTGTTCCTGGCTGATAACTTTGTCTGTCTGTCCGTCTGTCTGTCCGTCCACAAATTCTATTCCTGGCTGATAACTTTGGTATTTATTGACCGATGTACATGAAACTTGGTCAAGATGTTCAGTTCACAAAAATTCACCTTGAGGTAAAAAATCAAGGTCAAAGGTCAAGGTCATTAGATTCAAAGGTCAAGGTCAAATTTGCTTCTTTTCACTGATAATCATTTTGTTATGACATGATCAAGCAAAGTTGATCAGAATTAAACAAGGAGTCAACTGACCAAAGGTCAAGGTCATCGGGTCAGGGGTCAAGGTCAAATTTTGTAGCTTTTCACTGGTGAACATTTCGCTATGACATTATGAAGCGAAGTTGTTCGGAATCAAACAAAGAGAAACACTGAGGTAAAAAGTCGAGGTCAAATGTCAAGGTCATTAGATTCAAAGGTCAAGGTCAAATTTGCTTCTTTTCACTGATAAACATTTTGTTATGACATGATCAAGCAAAGTTGATCAGAATTAAACAAGGAGTCAACGGACCAAAAGTCAAGGTCATTGGGTCAAAGGTCAAGGTTAAGTTTTGTATTTTTCACTGATGAACATTTTGTAATGATATTATGAAGCAAAGTTGGTCGGAATTAAAGAAAAAGTCAACTGACCAAAGTTCAGGGTCACTAGGTTAATGGCCAAGGTCATTTGAGTCCAAAGGTCAAAGACAAAGTGGATCTCTGACTCTGACCCTGGCTCTTGATGGAGGAGGTATATAAGGTGAAATAAAACAAATCAAAGCTACAAAATGAGTATTGCCCCAGTATTTACATTTTTGATAGCCCAGCAAATATGGAAGTGGAAGGAAACAAGACTCACATCATATAGCATGTAAAATGTATATTTTGCTTCCTTGCGCTTCTTTTTGAAGTCCAAATGTCAAACGTCAAGCTCAGCTATATGGGCAGATTGCTTCTTGATGATTATGGGGGATATATTGCCACACGACGGGGCCCTTACTGACCTGTCAGTGTTCTAGTTAGGTAGTAGCCATTTCCATTAGTATGCCATTATCAATTTGACCGAAACCATTGAAAAAAGACCAACGAAAAACTGATGAGAAAAAAATGAACAAAAGCTAGTAAAGCAATATAAATAGGTTCTTTGTCTCAATTATTGCTCTTCTGTCTGAACATTTTAATCAGTATGCCATAAATTAAAAGCAAACTGAGCATGAAAATTAATTAGCTTTGGGAAGTAATCCGATGGTGTAAGCATCTTTAAATGTCACTTGTTTGCAAAATTGTAGCCATTTTGAAACAAAACTTATTTCAGAGGGTGTGAGCTTCTTTAAATGTCTCTTGTTTCAAATGCTGTATGCATCATTAATATCACTTATTTGAGATATCGTCATACTTGCCAACTTTTTGAAATTTCCATGGGGTAGATTGTGCATGCTCAAAATTAAAACATAAATAAAATGTGTGTATACATCCCCTAGAGACAAAGTAACCCTTTAAAATGTCATATTTTGAGTTGTTCATTCAAATGATATCATTAGATCTTGGAATATAGGAATAGTTTAGCAATTTCACTGGTTAAAAACACTGAATGTAAGGGTCCAAAATTGGGAGTCTCCTTCCTATATAGGGAGGGTTGGCAAGTATGTACTACTGTAAGCATGTTTAATATGTAAAATATCAGATTTAGATGGGGCCCTAAGCATCTTTAAATATCACTTATTCCAGATAGAGTAAGCATCTTTAAATATCACTGATTTCAGGTGGTGTAAGCTTCTTTAAATTTCTGTTGTTTCAAAAAGTGCAGTCATCTTTACAATGTAAAATGTAAATTATTTTAGATATTATTGGCATCTAGAAATTTTACTTGTTTTGGATGATCAGGGTAGCTTAATGTAAAGTTTGTGAATTGTTTTGGATGGTGTATGCATCCTTAAAACATAAGTTGTACAATCTCATTAAGCCTGTTACGAGGGCATGTGCACTACTGATGTAACCCTCTAATTGATGCAGTTCGTTAGGAGAGCAGTTAGCAAATTACCTAATTGGGAAAAGACTGGTTTGGATGTTTCTCATAGTGATATAAGTTCGGCTGTTTGTAGAAAAGAACTTAAATTTCACATACATCCAGAATACACTCCCTGAAATGCCAAGGGTTTCGTATTACAAAATTTAGGTCTGTGAATGAGGCGTTCTTCTCCTAGGTGTGAAGGATGGTACTGAAATAATTCCAATTATGTTTTATTTAATATCAAAATGATTTAATTGACAAAGTACCTATAACCTTACAGACAGTGTTACTCGCGTTTACTTTTACTCGTTTCATAGTTCAAATGAAGTCACCAAACTTCAATTTCCAGCAAACATTACTTGCATGTGTGTGGTTTTATATTGCCTTAATAAGTCTGTTTCTGTGAAAGTTATCACAGCAAAATGCTTCAGAGCTATAAAACTGTACCGCTGTTGTGTCTGGCTTTAATTTTCTGATACTGGTGTCAAATTGAATGAAATAGTATTAACATTCTGTAGCCATGTCACCTTGAATGAAATTGTTTGAATTTGTAATTTACCATGGAGTAACCTTGGAATGATATTGACTGTGCTATAGATATGATGGCACCTATGAGGGATGGTCCGACACAAGATTTGTTACCCAACATCCCCTCCGTGGGGACACATTACGATGTTGTAGTGTAATCACAGGATTAAGTCGAGGAAATTATACCAGACTTCCAGACAATATATAAAAAGATATTGATATACATGTAGGCTTCTTTTAAATAGCTGTTTATTGATATCTGTTTATTATCTTTAGCCAATTTCGGAATCTGATCTTAAGAATTGTGTGTGATCAAGTACATCAGTCTCCGGGGAAATGTCCGCCAACGTTCTTGGACTTGACCATCAGTTTCTAATTTTCTTCAAACATTTGGACAGACCCATGATTTCTGTACCCACTCAATGACAATTTAGCTCTTTAAGGACAATTCAGTCAACTTTCAGATCAATTTGTTTTTAATCAGTTGACTTCAAAAGTGAAAATCCTGGTTTAAATACATGTTCTTGAAGACAAATCACTGTAAGCTATAAATAACTTTGAAGCTGTTGAAATGTTTGCAGAGAGCAACGATGGATTGGCTTGAGATAATGTCATCACAGATAATTGCTTTGCTAAACTGAATAATGTTTATTCAGACATAAAAAAAAAAATCAAATAAGGTCAAAATCTTTCATACTCCAGAAATGTCCAATCTAGCAAATGTTGTCTCTTCTGGGGGATGGCGTAGTAGAGTGAATTTCCGACTCCAAATTGATTCCACTGCCAAGACGCATGGAAGTAGCAATGATTGGTTTTCAAAGTGTTGACCCCCAAGGACCACACACGACCATTAGCTACAGCACAGACGTGGCCTTTCTGATATCTAAGTAAATTTTTAAATGCTTTTTTAAACAAGCTGATGCAGCAGGCAACAGGTTTCAATTTGAAAGCAAAGGGTATTTTTTAACAAGCTGATTGTAGTATATATATACTTGGTTGAAAATCAGAAGTAGAGAAGAATTTTTCTACTTTTGAAATGACAAATTATTTTGTAAAAATTCATGAGAGGAAGGATTCGAAAACAAGCGAACTCCTTATAGAAATCAGGATAATGGAAATGAAGAATTTCATTATGATTTAATGAGCATGTTCCAATTTAAAAATGAGAAGTATATTTTTTAAGACTTAAAGGATACATTGTATTGTAATTTGAAAACAGGAGATGTTTTTATCATACGATTGCTGCTGTACACTGTAATTTGAAAATGAGAGGCATTTTTTAGCCTGCAGTTGTAGGTATAGCCTGCTGGTCTTTATTACGGATGGGTGCACGAAATGTCCTGGGAATGTGTCGCCTCTCCTGATCCATTACAGCTATCGACAGATCTCTTGGTGTTCTGTTGCAACGTCCGTCTCTCCCAGACCGTTAATCGCCCCAACACATCAAGCACCACACGCTTTCCAATGTTGTTTTCTATGGGATGGATTTTGCTGGTTAAATTACACGTTCATTTATTCCCCGCAGCACAATGTCTTCTACCCAGCATTTGATACACGTAGCCCATACAGACCCACTGTAGAAATGGAACGTAATGGCTTCAGGTTGAAGTACTTTTCTTGTTACATTGGTAAAAGAAAGGGAACTTACACTGGAGTTTTTAAACATTATTCAAATGTGATTTAGATATTTTAATCCATTTCTAACACTGGGTTAATAAGTAGGTGCTGTTATGTAACTTAAAATATAATCAGTGTCATTTCTAACACTGGGTTAGTAGGTGCTGTTATGTAACTTAAACTATAATCGGTGTCATTTCTAACACTGGATTAGTAGGTGCTGTTATGTAACTTAAAATATAATCGGTGTCATTAATAAAACTGGGTTAATAAGTAGGTGCTGTTATGTAACTTAAAATATAATCGGTGTCATTTCTAAAACTGGGTTAATAAGTGGGTGCTGTTATGTAACTTAAATCATAATCGGTGTCATTTCTAACACTGAGTTAATAAGTAGGTGCTGTTATGTAACTTAAAATATAATCGATGTCATTTCTAAAAATAGCATATCTGTGAAGGTAAAGGGTTTTAACAGGTTTTTTTCCCAATAAACTTTCGTTTTATAAAAGAATGAATATTTTATTTCAATTCGAAAGTTTGTTTAAAGCACTGATACCATTGTAGGCTTGAATATCATTTGTGAGTCTCACTAATGGTCATTATATTTAAAAATCATTGTACTATCGAATACTGAAAAGACTACGGTATTTAACTGCTATTTCAGTTAAAATGGTGATGGTCATTTTAACTATGGGCATACATTTCTTATAAAAAAAGTCAACATGCTCTTTGATAGCATAATCAGAAAATTAAGAAGATTTTTTTGGGGGGAAAAAGAAGGAAGTACTATAAGGGAGATAACTCTGTTGAAAGATTTTATTTTGTTTTATTTTGTGTGTCTGACAATAAGGGAAAGGAAAACAAGATAAACAGACTGGAAAATGAAATTCAAACAGTCAAAAAAAAAGAGTTTGTAGAAGGGAGATAAATTATTTTCTTGTTCTCAATTTTCCCTTTCATTGAAATATATGCTACTGAAAAAGCAGAGTGAAGCAGGGATATTAGATTGGGAAATGTGCAGTATAGAAGTATGATAATTCTTATATATTTCTGAATTTAGTATATCATATAGGCAGATAATTTTTACAGCCATTTCAATGTNACAACCATTCAAGAATAAATGTCCTGGAAGATTAGAATTCCTTTTCTAATCTTTTCGGGGATTTCATTTGAAATTTTAAAGTAATATTGATAAATCTTAGATAAGTTGGCTTCAACAAAATCTTGTTTTCATGTCAATGTTTGCAGATAAATCTGTTTTTAGTCTCGTAACTTTTTTTGTAAATCTGCAGTGCCGGCTATAGCTGCATGAATGCCAAGATTCTAAAAGCTAGGTGGATATATTTATGTATCTAAATGATTAATTCTACCAAATACCAATTTTTTAAAACGTTTTAGTTTGTTTTCTATCTTATATTCTCACAATTTTTCTTCTATTTTGTACAATTTTTCATTTGCTATAATATTTGGCAAAATAACAATATAATATTGATTTCCGAGCTGAGATTGGTGCATTTTGGATCAACCATTATACCAGATGCTCAATCTGCATATATGTCTTTTTTGTAAACATTTAAATATATTGGTGATAGCATGATGGATGAAGATTTCATTTGGGGACATCCTACTGACAACACCACCGTCTTAGGACAAATAGTGTAAAAATCTGAGCTGCTCTCTAAATCCCCTCTCCCTACCGTAACACACATTTTTCGTTGGTGAGTTATCAAATGTATATGTAAAAATGCAAGCCTCACCAAGGCCCCGTGATGAATTCAGTTTTAAATGGCCATAAATTGTTGAAGTCGTGGCTAGACCCACACAGGAGCTTTTATCAACGCCCCAATCTTTGTGCCTCAAACTCAGACATGCTTGACTCATGAACGATGGAACAATTCTGCTCACTCACGTGGAAACCGACAGACGCTGATGGTCGATGGACCGTAAACAGACGACTGGATATTAGCATAAGTTGGTGTACTTGTCCTCATAAGGTCACAGTCTCATCACCTTTAGGCTTGTGAACATCGACAGAGGCGGCCAGGCACGGGGGCGGGCGACAGCCGCCCGGGGCACAACTGCCTGAATAAGGACGTCACGCATGGCCAAATGCCTGGTCAAAGTGGGCCTCAACAGGTGTGAATTCCGTCTGGTCAAAAGTAGAAAGTGTCTGGACAGAGGCACCTATGTTTTAGTTATTTACACCATTTAGTAAATAGTGAAGTGTTGAAAGGGTACAGTGCCGACTGGGGCGTAGAGTAAACATTTGTAACGTAGGGGATGGGGTTTAGGGGTTAATGAACACAGGAAAAGGTTAAAAAGTCAAAAAGTTAAGTGATGAGGTGTAAGAGTTAAAGAACACAGGGTAGGGTTGAGAGGTTAGGGGTTGGGGCGTTGGGGGTCAAATAACAGAGATTAGGGTTCAAGGGTGAGGGGAAGGAATTTAGGGGTTAAGAAACACAACTAAAGATTCAGGGATGGGTTTTGGGGTGAAAGAACACATGTCAGGGTTAAGGGGTTTGGGATGAAGATTAGGAGTCTTAAGAACACAGGTTTAACTCTTTCCGTACCGTTGTCATGTACACACGACAACAATATGCCATCCTGGTCCCCGTTGTCGTGTACAGATGACAAAAAAAGGGCCGTCTCATCCCCGTTGTCGTGTACACACGACAAGAAACTTTGATGTAACCTGCCTGATGTTTAGTTGGTTATCGCACGAGATTGACGCGAAAAAACAATTAATTGTCGCTAAAATCAGAACCCACCAGTTTGGAAGAAATAATTTCATTTGCGAGAGTACACTTTTTAGCTCACCTGGCACGAGGTGCCAAGTGAGCTTATGCCGTGGCGCGGCGTCCGTCGTCAATATTTTACTTTAAACGACTTCTTCTTAATAACCGAAAGGCCTAGGGTGTCGATATTTGGCCAGAAGCAAACTTGGATGAAGGGCTACAAAGTTTGTTAAAATTAATGACCTTCACCTATTTTCAAGGTCACAGGGGTCAAATATGTTAAAAACTTTAAACATCTTCTTCT
>NW_018404360.1:140926-148191 GCF_002113885.1 Mizuhopecten yessoensis
CCCAGGGTGATGATATTTAGTCAGTAGCATACTAGGATCAAGGGCTACCAAGTTTGTATAAATGTATGACCTTGAATCATATTCAAGGTCACAAGGAGCAAATATGTTCAAAATATTTCAACAACTTGTTCTGAATAACCAAAAGGCTCAGGATGTTGATATTTAGTCAGTAGCATATGCTGGGATCAAGGACTACTTTGTTTTTTAAAGTGAATGACTTTTACTTATATTCAAGGTCACAGGGGTCAAATTTGTTTAAAATCTTTAAACAACCTCTTCTGAATAACCATGGGTCCCAGGATGTTTATACTTTGCAAGTTGCATCCTTAGATGAAAGGCTATACAATGTGTTCAACATAATGACTTTGTTCGACTTTCAATCACAGGGGTGAAATGTTAAAAAAACCCAAAAACAGTCTTTTGAATGAATTTTAATCATAAATACTGATATTTTGCCTGTAGCTTTATTTTAGATCACTTTTAAGGTTACAAGTGTGATTTTTATACAAGGTGAGCGATGCAGGCCCATTGGGCCTCTTGTTTATTATGTGACCTAATGTTGTCGCATTTGCCGCAAGATGTTTGCGTTTGGTGCCTCAAATGTAAACAAGATGGCGGCAACTTAATTCGATACGATCACTCGTAAATTCATCATTAGATATTTGTTGAGACTTATGGAAGTAAATTTGAATATTCTGATATAAGTCTTGATGAAATCTACTTGTATTTAGAAAAAAACTCAACGACTCCACATTCGTAACCATAATCAATCCCCATTGGAAACCTGCACTACAACGCTGTGTTAAATACAAGGAATCGTATCGTTTATTGCCAGACAAATGTTGATTTCTCAGTCATAATCAGTTAGTCATTATGCTGCGAAAATGAAGAAGTGTTTGTCTATGAACCAGAACATGAAACAATAACAATATTTGTTCACGGTTACCTGTTTAATTCTTGCGGCAGTTACACCTAGTCTAAAAAGTATATTAATAATCCGCCATTTTGTTATATTTTCGGGGGCGAGTCTAATAAGTACATCCGGTACGGAATCCGGACCGGAGTTGCGGTACAGAAAGAGTTAAGGTTACAGTTCAGGGGTTACGGGGCAGTGTTTAGGTGATGGGGGTTCCTGGGTAGTGTTTAGGTGATGGGGGTTTCTGGGTAGTGTTTAGGTGATGGGGGTTTCTGGGTAGTGTTTCCAGATGAGAAAATTAGGAGATGGAGTAAGGAATGAGGGTTAGGATATGTGGGTAATAGTTCTGTACCTCATATAGTGGTAGATACATATGTAAACTGTTCAAGTGAAGGGTCAGACACACAGAACCATGGTAGTAAGGTTGTACATATGTCTACTCTTACAAGTCTGTACTGGCTACACTAGTACATATGTCTACTCTTACAAGTCTGTACTGGCTAAACTACTTCCAGTTCATATACTCTACTAAGGGTTCTGAAAAGTTGTCATTCTCCATTTATCTAACAAATCTTTGTCATTTTAACCCATTCACCCCTAACGTCACAATTGAACCTTACCAAATCAAAGACTGGACAAGTCTAGTTTAAATGTGTAGGGGTGAATGAGTTCAGGCCAAATACTTGCATGCCGTCCAATCAATACTTTATTTCATGATCCTAGCAAACTGTTACTTTTTTTAGCAAGCTTATGTCCCCAGGGGTTCATTATATACATGCTTTTCTGTTTTTGCTACAAATAGTCATATTTGTTAAAATATTGGATGCAAATACTGTTTTTGTCAGGTTTGAAAAACAAAACCTTATGAAAGCCTGTTCTGTAATTGTATGACCATATATAATGTACATGTGGGGCTGACAAGGCTCAGATAGTTTTCCATATGCTTACAATCAAACATCTAGCCGGACTAAGTGAAGTCCCACAGATCATTAGACACATCATTTGTGGAACTGTTTTTGTGTGCAGTATGTCGTTTCATCGCCTACATCACAATAATTGTTACGTTGTGGTTGTTATTGATAACCGAAATAATTGAGGGGGAAAGTAATACACAAGTATCTGACAAGGAGAATGAACATCGCAAAGTAGGGAAATTAGTCAGTATGGACTAATTGTGGTGAAAATTTGATTAAGTGTAAATTAGTATTGCCTATGAATAAATAAGTGATATAGCCATATAGCAGTGCCTTCTATCAACAGTTCGTAGGTTACGTGTTAAGATGTTTACCAACGAACTGTAGATGTTACGATTCTATTGTCCCTTTGTGGGTTGTTTTGTGAGGAGAGATGTTACCACTCTATTGTCCCTTTGTGGGTTGTTTTGTGAGGAGAGATGTTACGACTCTATTGTCCCTTTGTGGGTTGTTTTGTGAGGAGAGATGTTACGACTCTATTGTCCCTTTGTGGGTTGTTTTGTGAGGAGAGATGTTACGACTCTATTGTCCCTTTGTGGGTTGTTTTGTGAGGAGAGATGTTACGACTCTATTGTCCCTTTGTGGGTTGTTTTGTGAGGAGAGATGTTACGACTCTATTGTCCCTTTGTGGGTTGTTTTGTGAGGAGAGATGTTACGACTCTATTGTCCCTTTGTGGGTTGTTTTGTGAGGAGAGATGTTACGACTCTATTGTCCCTTTGTGGGTTGTTTTGTGAGGAGAGATGTTACGACTCTATTGTCCCTTTGTGGGTTGTTTTGTGAGGAGAGATGTTACGACTCTATTGTCCCTTTGTGGGTTGTTTTGTGAGGAGAGATGTTACGACTCTATTGTCCCTTTGTGGGTTGTTTTGTGAGGAGAGATGTTACGACTCTATTGTCCCTTTGTGGGTTGTTTTGTGAGGAGAGATGTTACGACTCTATTGTCCCTTTGTGGGTTGTTTTGTGAGGAGAGATGTTACGACTCTATTGTCCCTTTGTGGGTTGTTTTGTGAGGAGAGATGTTACGACTCTATTGTCCCTTTGTGGGTTGTTTTGTGAGGAGAGATGTTACGACTCTATTGTCCCTTTGTGGGTTGTTTTGTGAGGAGAGATGTTACGACTCTATTGTCCCTTTGTGGGTTGTTTTGTGAGGAGAGATGTTACGACTCTATTGTCCCTTTGTGGGTTGTTTTGTGAGGAGAGATGTTACGACTCTATTGTCCCTTTGTGGGTTGTTTTGTGAGGAGAGATGTTACGACTCTATTGTCCCTTTGTGGGTTGTTTTGTGAGGAGAGATGTTACGACTCTATTGTCCCTTTGTGGGTTGTTTTGTGAGGAGAGATGTTACGACTCTATTGTCCCTTTGTGGGTTGTTTTGTGAGGAGAGATGTTACGACTCTATTGTCCCTTTGTGGGTTGTTTTGTGAGGAGAGATGTTACGACTCTATTGTCCCTTTGTGGGTTGTTTTGTGAGGAGAGATGTTACGACTCTATTGTCCCTTTGTGGGTTGTTTTGTGAGGAGAGATGTTACGACTCTATTGTCCCTTTGTGGGTTGTTTTGTGAGGAGAGATGTTACGACTCTATTGTCCCTTTGTGGGTTGTTTTGTGAGCAGAGATGTTACGACTCTATTGTCCCTTTGTGGGTTGTTTTGTGAGCAGAAATGTTACGACTCTATTGTCCCTTTGTTGGTTGTTTTGTGAGGAGAGATGTTACGACTCTATTGTCCCTTTGTTGGTTGTTTTGTGAGGAGAGATGTTACGACTCTATTGTCCCTTTGTGGGTTGTTTTGTGAGCAGAGATGTTGCGACTCTATTGTCCCTTTGTGGGTTTTTTTGTGCGGAGAGATGTTACGTCTCTATTGTCCCTTTGTGGGTTGTTTTGTGAGGAGAGATGTTACCACTCTATTGTCCCTTTGTGGGTTGTTTTGTAAGGAGAGATGTTACGACTCTATTGTCCCTTTGTGGGGTGTTTTGTGAGCAGAGATGTTGCGACTCTATTGTCCCTTTGTGGGTTGTTTTGTGAGCAGAGATGTTACGACTCTATTGTCCCTTTGTGGGTTGTTTTGTGAGCAGAGAAACTGACGTTAGTATGAATTTTTAACTCATCATTGTTCCTGACTTCTTGACCCTGCAGTTTGAACAAAGTGATCTTTCTTTGACTTGTACGAAATGTTTCTTTCATAGGAGCAGAACGTTTTTAAGGAAAATCTTTCCGTCATTAGTATTTAAATGAAGGATATTTCTTTATTACAAAGATATTCCTTCTTCGGAGCATTACTATTGACTGACATTTTCTGACTCTTACAAAACACTCTTCCTAAGGACAGTTACATATTGAGAAAAAAATATCCTATTTCAAATTATCTTCTTGGGAGTTGTCATCTGATTGAGCCATCAGATTTTTGCAAGATATTCCATATAAGGAGCATAAACAGGAATAGAAATTATTCTTTCTTAAAAGATATAAAGTAAGGGAGTTGTATTTTCTCTAAAACTTGTGCAAGATCCTTTGTCTGAATATTACATCATTAATTGTCATATTGTATTTCAAATGGCAATTTTGTACAATATCTTTATTCAAAATCTGTATATATAGAGACATAGGTTCCTTTTGTAATGCTTAACTCATTCACCCCTACATGTTTAAACTAGACCTGCCCAGTCTTTGATTTGGTAGGGTTCAAATGTGACTTTAGGGGTGAATGGGTTAAAGGGTCATCCCTGGGCTTTAGTTTGTTTGGTCTACCAATGCTGCTGATGCTGAGATGGTTTGTTGGTGGAGTTGTGAGTACGGTGTGTTACTGAGGGTGTGTAAATCTTCCTCAAAAGCCCTAAATTTTCTCTAATGATACTTGTCTCGTAATTTGGCTTAGTTTCGATTTCCAATGTCACAGCAATGTTGTAAGAGTTGACTTCCTGTGACTTTTTGACCATTTTAACTTTTCGTAAATTTGGTGTAGAAACCTGCCGTGATCTTGAAGCAGAAAATGATGATGATAACTCACTCAAACGAAGGTCGCCTCACTGGTTTTGTTCTGAAGAGATCATGTTCTGAGGTTGCCGTGGCGATTAGCCAAGTCGGAGTTACCAAGGTAATAAGTTTTTTAGGCCATATGATTTTAATATGTCGGTAGCTGAAGTTTGTAAAAACGTGTTAGAAGATAGCTTTGATGAAATATGAACAGGTTATGAAAAAATAGAAGAATATGATAAACGATTATCTTAATGCAAGGAGGGGAAAGCGTTCTAAATTATCAACGGTGTGAAGTTCATCAGAACAGGTTTTCTTCCATCCCTGATCATCAAGTGTGGGGGTAAAAAATGTTCTCTCTTGATTATGAAAAATGACTGAGAGGATGAGTAAAAATTGAATCTTCCGAAGTAAATTAATTCGCACACGTTTACCATGTTAAGTGTTATTATTTCAACAATATGGCAGACCACATGATAGGTAGAGTAAGTACAGCTAGCTCCAACATAGACAATGATGGAGTGGCTAAAGTGATGGGAAAATGACTTGGATATAATTTATTCATTTTCTATTCATATACCCAAGCTATGACACAGGCGTGGGCCGTAAGTTAGATCAATGTTTGATTATAAAACAGGCAGAATGTCGGTCCGGGCAGGTGATCAGATAAATGGCGTGATAGTAAAGAAGGGTACCAGGGACATTTAAGACCCAAATTGGGGAGCAAGGTCAAAGTTCATTTCATCAAGCTATATCCTGCTTTCAAGTAATCAGCATTTAAGGAATAAATGATTGTAAATCATGTAAATTTCATGAGATTCATATTTTTTTCTTTATATTTTCATAGAGGAAAGTCGTTATATTTCACAAAGCAAAAATATTTTTTCTTGTTATTTTCTTTGAGGAGTGTCCATCATGGCCCTCAATGGAAATATATCTATGGTGTTTAGAGCCATCCTTTAGCAATTGTCTTACAATGATGTGACATATTACCCGAATAATCAAATAAAAAATATTATTCTGTTTTTTTCACAATTTTTCATTTCAACAAAAGTAAAGAAGGATAACATATCTGTTGATGAAATTTTCACTAACTTACATCTTCGCAAATCGCTCTTCAAAAGCACAACCATGAAATAAATGTATAATTGATGTCAATTCTTTTAAATGTACTCTGTAAAATTAAAATCCATGTATATCTGAAGACAAGAAAAGAAACACCTGTCTGTAGATTTCAGTTTGATTTTTGGGGAAAATTTAGCATATTTGGATAAGCAATTTTGAGAAATCCCTCCCGATGGTTTAACTGATTGAAACCAATGATGTATGAGGTACCGAGTATAACTTAGATGATCTCTGGTGCAGAGTGGAGTTCATGTATGGGGTCCAAAAATTACTTTAATGACCTGGGTTCGGCTCGGGGATCACATGGGCACATTCCAGCGGGGAGTATTCCGTCCAGGTTCAGTCGGTAAAGATACCCTCCATGTGGCAATTGTGCAGCTGAAAGTGAAAATGTATGCCCATTAAGACATTAAAGAGGGCAAGAGGTCAGTATGAAGAAAGGGACCTGTCGTTGAGGTGAGATGTGTATAGACTTGGGACATGGGGTAGAACTTGATAAATTTCTGAATTCACCGATGATTGTGATAGGCTTATCATTAGGGGTGGTCAATGTATGAAGGTGTACAGACTATTGTTGGGTGGTGTGAACATATTTATAAAACCTGATGTGAAGATATTTCTAGATTTATAAAACCTGATGTGAAGTTATTTCTAGATATATAAAACCTGATGTGAAGATATTTCTAGATTTATAAAACCTGGTGTGAACATATTTACAAATATTTATAAAACCCGGTGTAAAGATATTTACAAATATTTATAAAACCTGGTGTGAAGATATTTACAAATATTTATAAAACCCGGTGTGAAGATATTTACAAATATTTATAAAACCCGGTGTGAAGATATTTACAAATATTTATAAAACCTGGTGTGAAGATATTTCTAGATTTACCGTATGTGCTATAAGTTTAATGACCCAGGGATACATAAAATTTGGTTTTGTATTCGAGAAACAATCATGGCAGACTTCATCTTTCCTTGTGTTTCTTTTATGGAATTACTCGATGATAATTTCTAATCGTAGAAACTTATAATCTTGTAGTAATGTTTGCTTCAGAGAAGTAGTTATATATAATCGTTATAGGCTTTCTGACTATTTACAGATTACTAAGATTTGAGAACAGAAAATGTCTAGCTTCTTCCCCCCCCTCCCCCATTAACTTAAAGGAGACAGCTACCCCCCCCCCAAACTTTAAGGAGACAGCCCCCCTTTAACTTAAAGGAGACAGCCCCCCATTAACTTAAAGGAGACAGCCCCCCATTAACTTAAAGGAGA
>NW_018404360.1:151683-156332 GCF_002113885.1 Mizuhopecten yessoensis
CCCCCCCATTAACTTGAAGGAGACCGCCCCCCATTTACTTGAAGGAAACAGCACCCGTAATCTGCACTATTCCCCTCTCAAAATTCATAAAGAGTTTGCCATATTCCACCTCCCAAAGTTTAAGAAGGCTTGACCTATTGTGTTGCAAAAAATGCAATATACTGCTACTGATTTTACTCATTCACTCCTAATCTCATGATTGAACCATACCAAATCAATGACTGGGCATTATTAGTCCAGTTTAGATGTGTAGGTGTGAATGAGTAAAAGGATATTTTACCTATTGCAGTCCAATAAAAAAATCTCAAAATCGGAACTTTAAAAAATTATATAAACAAGAAGTAAACACAAACAGTCATCAATAAGTGATTACAAACAATGAATAAAGCCAAAAGATAATCTTAGTAGATTCTATAAATAATTATTTTATTCTCCATGTAAAGCCTGGGATGATACCATAAGTACAGATATTGTGTTGTCATCGTGTTTAAGTGGCTTATATCATGGCGATACATCACATACTTAATTACAGCAATGCTATAGCCATACACAACCATCCACTTTTACTTAAACAGAATTTTTTTATAGTAAAGAACGGTAAATTTCCACAAGTTCCGATAACTGAAAATACAATATTTAATGTAGTGAAATTTGAGATTTGATATCAATTGTAAGGATTTTGTAATGATGATGTTTTAAACATTTTGATTCAAAGAAATTTATCCACAATCAAACAAGAATTTAAAAAGTTCATTGATATCGAACGTTTACTTCAGACTCAGTCAGTCTGAATATATTATGTGTTAAAAAAAATCTTTTAAACTTTGCCACAAGTGTTATACCTGGTACAGTATTGTGACTGATTTAAGAAGAATCAAAACTGTCTAGACTCTGAACAGGTTAGTGGGACACTTGAACTTGAACAGTTTCTGACATTAACTTCAGACCAGGTACAATACTGTGATGGATGTTTGAACCGTTTGTACCTTACACTAATTGTAGACAACCAGTTCAACATGACCAGTATCTCTGAAAGCTGACGAGAGATGTATGCAAATCCGTGTTCCGATCTTACGTTTCGTGAACAAACCATGCTGCACTGTGGCCTACCTGCTTGTCTAAGTCTTTTCACTAAGTACCTTGAAAGCTTAAATGTATTTTAATAGGAAATACAAAGAGAAATTATTGTCTACATGGTGTGGAATCCTCTAACACTTTTTTCTATGGAGAGTGTAGACTTCTATAGGCTATTACTGCTCAATAAACAGTTAAATGGAGAGTTTCAAATGCCGACAAAAAATGTCTAATGTAAGTTTTATGAGCAGTCGGGTAAAAAACTGTAAAGTTCCTAAATTGCTCCATTTATTTTTCCCCCCGAGATCCACAACCACCCAGGTTATCACCTTTTGCCCATAAAACCTGCAAAATTGCCAGTTATGGCAGAGCTGGTATGATTATGGTAAAGTCTGGTGTGATTATGGTAGAAATATTCAGATTATAACATATTTTGCAGCATTTTCTGGTCAATGTTTCTTAGAGCTGTTGAATGAGTTTTTGTGCTGAATGTTATGATTTGTTGTCGAGATAGCAATAAAGTCACACACAAATGCTTATTTCTGTAAATGGGTCCTGAAAAACAGATTGAGTTGTTTAAGAAATGAGTATTTTATAGAGTACTTAACAACAGGGTAGTATCTGTAATTTCTCCATACTTGTATAACTTTTGCCAGAAGACAATAGTCTCTAGGTACTAAATCATTCACCCCTACATATCTAATCTGGACTTGCCCAGTCTTTGATTTGGAAAGGTCAAAATGTGACTTTAGGGCTGAATGGATTAAGGATCCCCGTACCACTGTCAAAAACTGTGACTGTACATTGGAAACGTTTTTCCAGTATGACTACATTCTTGATAGATAATTTCTGAAGGGTAAATCATACCTTGCGAAACCTTTCTGAAAAAATGAACATGGTTTTGGAAAATTGCAAAATATGCTGAATTTTGTTCTTAAAATCGTGATGAGCCTTGTTAAATTTATCAGATGTATTATCGGTCATTGGCCTGAGTTATCAGTACCAAGGAGTTAGATGGATGGCCCTGTCCTGCCGGGACAAGATACGAGGTTCACAGATTGGTATTTTAATAAATCTTTATCATAACCATTCATCATCATCTGTCCGATCTTTATATATTCAACTCTTCAATTGTTACATTTGAACTCATATGACACAAATTTCCAAAGCTTTTGTCAATAGGGCTTGACCAAAATCGGGCAAATATTGATTGCCTGGTTGGAATTGTAAGTTGAAAGACTTTTTTGGCCTGGTCATTAAAAGCGTAACTTTTTCCAGATTAAATCAATGAGTATAACCTTCCAGGTATTTCTAGGTGTTGCTATGGAAACCATTAAAACATCATACACAAGGCCATTTGTAAACAGGGACTGTTTGGAATGTATTTATATATAAATTTTTATGGTGCAAAAAGATTGCGAACTGAAATTTGATATTACGGTAATCAGTTTTATTTGGAGCGTTTTTATGTTCTGTTCCCTGTAAGTTCAGTGTGTTTGTTTGTTGCATGCTGTTCGAGTGAGAGTTGTTTGTTGCGAACATCACGTAACACTTTTGTCTCGCTGTGTGGTAAATACGAAACTCTAACTTTGTAACGATCTTTTGGCATTTAACTGAAAACTTGGATTGTGAACAAATTTTCTGATATAACAGGTCAAAGAAAGTAACCTCAGTTGTCAGGTCTACCAGACAAATGGCCGTACATAAACTATTAGGTGTGAAGAACTCCTTAGCAAGGGAGAGAATTAACTACTGGTAGAAAAGAAAAAAAAGTTTCTCTTGGATAAAAATATCTTCTGAAAAGGATTTGAGTGTTGTTAGTTATATTGTGTTTCTGTATTTAATTCCTGTGAATATTGTTTTTGTTTAGAAGAAATCATTTATGTGTGAAAGTGCTGTCTATTATGCTTCAAAGTTTTGAGATGAACTCTTGTCACGCAGAAATTATGGGAAAACATGTTTTTACAAGTGGGATTGTTTGTATTCTGCTATAATTTAATCAAAGATTAATATATATCATGAATATCTAATGTTTTCAACACTATATGCCCTGTGAAACTTCAATTAGTTACGAGTACAAGTTTTATTTAGGTATTTTGTTACTAACATAGACATGACCCTAAAGTACAAATTGTAGTGTATGCCAGCTGGGTAAGGAGGAGGCCCTCCGGTACTGGGGGTTAATATTATGTTAATTATATGGCTGTGAGCCTGCACATGGTCGATAGTCTGTCTCAGAATCGTCCCAGCAGACAGAGCCCACTGGAAAAGTATAGGTTATGCTTAAGGTTTAAAAAATAATATTATTCACTAAAAAATGATAGACCATTCAGATAAAAAAAATAATAACGCACCTCTCTCAAAAAATGAAATCTAAAAAAGGCCATGACAGAAATATGATTAAATGTATTATTTGAAAATGTCGTGAAGAAAAAGCTTGAAAATTGAAATCTATGTGAATTTTTTTATCTTTATTATTTCAAGGACGAAAATGAGTATATTATCAAAGTGTCAGAAATATGATGTCTAACACATGGGAGATGAAGTAAAATTGAGCCCCAAGAGATAGTTCTGAAAACTAAAATCTTTGAACATTTTTTTGTAATCAGTTTTAATGTTCTTTCTTGATTACACTCTCCCTGCAAGTTTGCATGGGTCTAAAAGCCAGACGTCAAGATAGGTACACGCATATACGTCACAGACAAGCTCTCAGGTAATATTCGTCAGATTCTTGTATACACTTTTTTTTTAAACACGGAACCCACATTCCATTGTTGTATAAATATTGATCAAGGAAATATGTCTTTCCTGTAACTTAATCCATAAACAAAAATGATAAAAAAAATTGTCCTTCAGGAGGTGTTACAAAACTTTTACGTACCCTTTTTTTTTTTTATATTTTGTGATTTTTAATGCTAAATTTGATCAAATTTAAGCATTCCATTTCATAATATCCTTTAATAATTGTATTAACTGTATCTATGAAAAATATGCACCCAAAGAAAACTATTGCTGATATTTTACATTTATTTGCTGGTAAGGTTGTGATGAATGCTGATGTAAAGGGTTTACAATATTTTGTCGTTATTTCTGTTGAGACTTGGCGACAAATATAACTGCAGTGATTCACATGTCATGATGGCCTTTTACCTCATCCGGCTCTTTTGTCCCTTAAGAAATTAATCATTAACCTTGGAAATAACAGGCCTAGGCTGTGCTCACAATGGGAGAAAGGAATGAAATTAGACGGTGAATAAGGCTCCGTGAATGAAATGTCTATATATTCGTGGTAAAATTGGTCGACAGTCTGAAAGGAAGGAATACATTGTTAGCTCACCTGGTCCGAAGGACCAAGGTGAGCTTATGCCATACCGTGGCGTCCGTCCGTCCGTCCGTACGTCAACAATTTCTTTAAACGACTTCTTCTTCTTAACCACTGGTTGGAATTAAACTAAATTTGACTGGAAGCATCCCTAGGTGGTGGGGATTCAAAATTGTACAAATAATGGGGCTGACCCCCCAGGGGGCTGAGGGGCGGGGCCAAAAGGGGTCAATTTGCTCATATTGCTTTAAGC
>NW_018404360.1:157452-169088 GCF_002113885.1 Mizuhopecten yessoensis
AATTGCTGAGTATAAAGAGATGATTGCACATATGCTTCCAGGTTGGCCTTGGGGACTGCCCCACCCTTGGAGACTTAACCCCTGGGTCATAACTTTGAAATGGTTAATATCCCCACCCCAAAACTATATATACAATTGTTGGGCATAAAGAGACGAATGCAGTCATGATATTAGAATTGATCCCAGGGTCTGCCCCACCCTTGCAGACTTGGCCCCTGGGTCATAACTTTGAAACGGTTGAGATCCCCACCCCAAAACTGTATATACAAATGCTTGGCAAAAAGAGACAAATGCATTCACGATATTAGAATTGATCCTGGAGTCTGGCAACAACTCTAGTTTCTGAGTCAAAGCTTGGAAACAGTTGAGATCCCCACCTCATAACCATACATAAAATTGCTGGGCATGAAAAATCTAATAAAGCTATGCTACAAGGATTGGCCCATGGGGTCTGGCATATTCCCTTGATCTTATTTGGAGAATAGTTTGCCATGATTGCTTAGGTATCCAGGTGAGCGATACAGGCCCTCTGGGCCTCTTGTCTTATAACATCGGAAAACACTGCCTGGAGCCAGAGAAATGACAAAGCCAGTCTTCAGCTGTAACTGTTTGTTAATTTATTGTACCAATTAGTTTCATAAATACAGAGCAGTTTCTGTTTACCTTGGAGCATGTGATGAGAATACGGAGCGTATTGACAACAGGAAATATGTTAAGAAAGAAACCTGTTTTTTCACCATTTGTGTATCAAGGCTTGAGATTGAATGCATGTTGGAAATTATCGTAGGTCAAATTCAAAGTTAGTTACATTGAGGGCTAGAATATTTCCAATATTGTATTATTTTTGAAAATCTGCAATAAGATATGATTTTGCTGGTTCTGGTTCTAGTAATTTGCAGGCTTGTCATAGTGGCTTTGTTTTACAAATATGAACTGAATTGAAAGAATCTAATGCTGAACAAGTTCTATATATTGATGAGATAAAGTATGTTTAACTCAATTTGTTCTGAAATGAGTGATGTTTTTAATGTGTGTAGATTTATATTGTATTGATGAGAAATAGAATATTCAACTCTGGTTTTACTTAAACATATATGGAATCCTCAAATGTTATTGTAAACAAATTTCGTCAATGAGAAATAGTATCTTCAACTCTGAATAGGTTCTATCAATGAGAAAAAGTATCTTCAACTCTGAATAGGTTCTCCTATAAATGACAAATAGTATCTCTAACTCTGAATAGGTTCTCCTATCAAGGAGAAATAGTATCTCTAACTCTGAATAGGTTCTCCTATCAAGGAGAAATAGTATCTCTAACTCTGAATAGGTTCTCCTATCAAGGAGAAATAGTATCTCTAACTCTGAATAGGTTCTCCTATCAAGGAGAAATAGTATCTCTAACTCTGAATAGGTTCTCCTATCAAGGAGAAATAGTATCTCTAACTCTGAATAGGTTCTCCTATCAAGGAGAAATAGTATCTCTAACTCTGAATAGGTTCTCCTATCAAGGAGAAATAGTATCTCTAACTCTGAATAGGTTCTCCTATCAAGGAGAAATAGTATCTCTAACTCTGAATAGGTTCTCCTATCAAGGAGAAATAGTATCTCTAACTCTGAATAGGTTCTCCTATCAAGGAGAAATAGTATCTTCAACTCTGATTTATTAGAATATGTATGGTATGCCATATTTTTCTCCTGTTACATAATACACCCAATTTGTACCTCCATTTGTTATCAAAGTGAACAATTAGACATTTACATGTATGTGATACGGACGGGTAAGAAAAGCCTGATCGCCCCTACGGGAGTCGGTGTGGGGTACCTAGGTGCACCCAGTGTTATTTCTTTGTTCCGATTTGGCAGATAAACATTATATCTCCGACGTAAAAAGATAGAGAATATCGGCTATCGTGTTACACCAACTTTAAACATCATAATTATGCAGAATATGAACATGTTGTGGGCAGATACAATATTTCAACATGCAATGTGGGACACCATTGACCCCTCCAACAAGTAAGAAGGTCAGAGGTCATGTCTGTCATACTTGCAGTAGGTCGAGTTACCTTTGACGAGAGTTCTACAGGTAGAGTGATAGGTAAATAGACAGATAGATGGTTAAACACCTGACATTTGCACCCAAATTGAATAGGTTGGTTTAAGCACGCAAAAAGTTAATTGATCAAAAATGTATTTGGTGTTGAATTGTTTCCAGATTTTTTTTTTGCACAATTTAGATAATTGGGTAATTACAAAAAAAGTCTATTGTGAAATTAAAATGTGAAAGGGAAGTAACTCTATACTTTGGAAATGTAAAAGGGAAGTAACTCTATACATTGGAAATGTGAAAGGGAAGTAACTCTATACACTGACCTGTCACAGTGACAGCTGTACTGTAATAATGCTGTCATATATGTCTTATATTGACACCTACTACATAGTCCATACTGGTATCACCTATATAACAACACAACTTCTATTCTGTTATCATTATACACTGACATCCCTCTATAATAACACTTTCAGCACTGACATCCCTCTATAATGACACTTTCCACACTGACATCCCTGTATAATAACACTTTCCACACTGACATCCCAATATTATGACACTTTCCACACTGACATTCCTCTATAATGATAATTTCCACACTGACATCCCTCTATAATGACACTTCAATACTTTAATCCTCTATAACGACTCTTTCCACACTGACTTTCCAGGATGACCTTTCCAGACTTTTGCCTTGTCTGGTATTCATTTGTGTAGGAAGTATTTAATCCTCCAGACTGACACAGTCGACTTTCCATTTAATCCTGTGCATCTTAAAATCATAACCACCCCTAAAAGTAGCAATGTTTTCACATAAAAATCACGGAGATTTTGCCAAGCTGTCCTTATTGTGTTCACTGTTACGACTTACATCTCAACATCTATACATGTAACATTGCTACTGTCTGTACCTGAAAACTGCTTCGACTCTGCCATGTTGAGCCGATCACATGTAGCACTTTGTGTCCAGTAATGAAACCTTACTGATTCATCAGAACATTTACTCGTACTCAATGCTTAAAGATCACATACTAGTGTCAGCTAATAATAGACAATTCTTATAGATCTTGCTTAAAAAAGTTTCTGGAATGCACCTAGCTGGTTTTTTTTGGGTTTTTTCCCCCAGAATAATAGGTCAATTTCGACAGAATAAAGCAAAAAAAGAAAGAAAAAAAAAAGAAAAATGTATACCCGGTAGTATTATGTTATAAATATCATTGAGATCTCACAACTGTTTTTGTTGCTGATGAAAAGTTATTTCCAAATGGTTTGAAGTTCATTACTTAAAATTAATTAAAATACTTCTAAAAAATTGAGTTTTATATCATTTTCAGATAAGAAAATATGTTTTTGATTTCTCTGGGTCTGTCTTAACTACAAAGCAATCTAACATAGAGTTTTAGAGCCAAATGGAAAGAATTCAATCGAAACAACAGACATCATCACGGAAAACTGTTTGTAGAATTACAACAAGTCAGGTGTATTGCGTAATAACGAACATTTGTGGTAAAACTTCTGGTGAAATTTGTTTTCATCGTGAAAAAAAGAATCAAAAGGTTCAAGTATGATTGACACAAGACAGATGGACAGATAGAATTATGGGATATCCTGTGAAGTATTATTGGATATTCAGTTCTGCCCATTTCTTGACGAGCATCCCGTCTGTGCGAAAGGGAACGGTCTTATGTACATTCCATTACAAACAGTTGGTGCCACAGCGTACCCAACATGTTCAGAAACCACTTCACCTCCTCAAAACTTTTTTGGAGAGATTTCGGTTTTCAAATTAAAGTATGATGGCTTCAGTATGGCTTTCGTAAGAAGGACATTAAAGTTGCACACTCCGAGTTGCTAATGGACTATACCTTATCAATAAAAGGATGAAACCATCCTGATTTAAAAGGGAAGAGAGAGTAGAATTAGGGGCTTGATGATGGTAACACATTTTCTCTGATATAACACATTGTAGATTTGATTACTGAAATAAAAAAAGACAATTATAAAAACGAATAACAACTTCCTGTGTGAATATTTAGGTACGAAGAGATTATGCAAGTTAAAAGAATAATGTCTCAACGGTTGTTGAATTGTAAAACCTTATTTGTAATATTTAATTTATTGGTATGATAATAAAATTTTGAAGAAGAAAAAGTTGATTGTAAACGTGTTTAATTTTGCTTCAGTTAATGCTGCCGTTTGCTCACAGTTTGTGTAGCTTTGGTGTTAATTTTGAAGGCTCTGAGACTTTAAATACACACAGATTGTGAAAAGTCCATTTTATTCTTTTGGAGAAAGTATATAGAAACATGCGAACAGCTCATAAATAGCGTCTATCAAGGAACTTTGAGATAAGGAACTATTAGAAAAAAAACATAAATTTGAATTAAGGAGGTAATTTGAATTATCTTTGTTCGACTGTTATAAAGATATTGGTTTCCAAAAATACTACAAGTATTCAACACTATACAGTCAACATGTGTTTTTATAAAAAAGTTTAAGAATGGGTTCTTATATAATTTTAGGAAATTGTGTTTGATAGAAACTAGTCTGACTGAATATTTAGGTACAAAAGCAAAAAAAAAAATCTTGTATGTGCTTGTCTTGATTAAATTGTAAAGTGAAGCATACAGAAATTGCATATTTTCACATGAGGAGTCAAGGATAGATGGCCTGTCTGCGTGCCAGACATGTACCTATCAGGAAATACAATAAGGACAGAATATCTTTGTTCAACTTATCACCTACTGGGATGTGGCCTTTAACGGCCGCAGACTCTGCCAAATAATGATAACATTTTCTTTGGTAGGTTACTCAAAAACAAAAACCCCAAAGATTCATGTCAATCATTTTCTTTTTATACAACAATGCTATTATACGCATTAAACAATTACTTGAAAAATACTAGCTTTTGGCTCTAGAGTATATATTTTTTGTCACTAAAGTATTTCTGTAGTGGCCAAATGTTTAAATTTGGAGATATTTCGGAATCAGAATAGAACGGCGGAACTTGTTTCATCCTTTTCTTCTTTAATTGAACTTTGGAACAAGTAGAAAGGGAGAAAGTTGTTAAGGGATGATGGAATGAAACATTTCAACCATGAATTTGTAATTGGAATCTGAATAAAAAGTTACTATGCTATCCACTTAAAAAAGTGTCAGAAATAACATTTATCATACAGATGACTTATTAACTAAATGACTTGTCAAATTTACAAATTCAATTCTTCAAAGGTTTGGTAAAACTAAGAGTGTTTTTATCATCTGACAATGATTTTTTTAATCCCATGACATATTTTGTTTTGTTTCAATAATTATAAAATTATCGCCAATACAAATTTAATGTTACGGGAGTAGAGGAGTCTCATTAAGCTTCAGTAATGAAACTCAAGGCATCTGCACCCAGGTAAGATACTGAAAATTACCGAAAAGTTGTGATCAAAAGAAATTGATATGGATGGTTTTGAATATCATTTAAACTGAATTTTTTTATTTGAAATAATGCAAGAAGTATTTATTAACAAGTCTGTGGAAGAACGGCATGCATGAGAATCAATCAAGTGGAGATATCCGGAAGCATTTACATCAAGGTTATCTGAGATCTGATTTGATAAAAATTTTCAATTCTTTCATGACCAGAAAACAACAATCCTTCGGTCGCTGGAAGTAGAGCTCTATTCTGCTACGTGTTTGATGGTTGTCGACCGGTTTTTATAGAGGTGTCAAGTTTCCTAACGTCATTAATCTTACGTGATATATATGTATGTATATAAAACTCCAGCTATTATCAGACCTTTTATACTCCAGCTATTATCAGACCTTTTATACTCCAGCTATTATATTATCGGACCTTTTATACTCCAGCTATTATCAGACCTTTTATACTCCAGCTATTATCAGACCTTGATTTGTTGTTTGATATACGATATTGAGGTTTGATATACGATATTGAGGTTTGATATACGATATTGAGGTTTGATATATGATATTGAGGCTGCCGTTCTTTATTCAACTACTTTTAAACAGATGCTTGGTAGGAAATATGAATGAATAAAAAAAAAATGAATTTATAAACAGAAATTTGATACTCATATTGAAAAGAAACACGGTTGGCATTCATAAATATTTAGAGTGTGTTTCCAATGATGTAGCAGGGAAAGATGATTAGCTACGATGATATAGACTGAAGGTGATTTTAATGTGGCAAACCTCACAGCTGTTTGGGGGAAATGAGTCAAAACAGGTATTTAATATATCCAGTCTCACAGAGTATGAGGCGTATCATGGTGTTTTACATTGTTGGTACGGGTATATTGAGAGTTATCCACTCCTTGGGTCCGAATCATTGACATTTTTGTGATGTCAGAAAGTGATTCCAGGTGTGAACCAAGAAAACTCCAACGAAAACAGTTAAAACTATTTACTATCGATTGAATGGGGACGGGGCAATCTGCGATGTTAAACGTGGAAATAGAGTTAGTTCATTTTGAATGATAACAAAAAATTGTCCAGCATCGCTAGTTAAGACTCCTTATGTCTCTTGAAATAAAGTGTTTGTAGAGCTTGAGGTAAAAACGTACCATGCATGAGAAAGTGTTTTAGTAATTTACCTCATTAAGGAAATTCCGTGTGAATGATTGATATAGCGGTACCTATAAGTCTTGTATGTATAATTTATATACAAGCACCGAAGTTATACCTACTCTCAGTGTGTTTAAACAGAACTCGAAACCACAAAACACCTGGTACAAGAGGTCAGAGCAAGACTCTTACTCTGAGTGTTTCAGTCATTTATTATCATTATTTGAGACCGTTGTAATTTTATATGTAACAAACCAAATAATCAGAAAATTTGTTTTTTTGGAACGAAAGTGAAATAGATTAGCCACCGTTTTTTCCTCAGTTTTGGTTTTTCACTGCATAGGGGAACATATTATACATATGTTTAAACATCATACAAGTTTCGTACATACAGCATACAGGACTCGTATGTAAGGATGCACAGATCTTTGGAACTAGAATCAGAAATTATTATTAAAAGGTGCATACATAGAACACTTACTCATTTGTGCAGAGAAATTAAAACAATTAATCATAAGAATGGGTATGTACTATCTCAAGCTGTTTTGGGTTTTTTTCATTGAATGGAAAAGTGTTCCCAATTGATAGAGCAAGCAATGCTAACCTAGAAAAGGGAAATTAAATCATGACGTAGAGTAGGGTTGATGGCCACTGGTGCTACGTTGTCACCTAATGCTGTCCCAGTGTGATACCACACCTTTACAAGCTCTATACTACTAAGGTTAATTCACTGGATAGAAGCAGTTATTACTATTGTTTCATACATCAAATCATTCGATGACGCTTGATCATTGCATTCTGGGAAAGTGCCTAATGGCCGTAGATGTTGTTTTTAGGCCAACGTAAGGAGCGTTAAGGAAACTAGTTACTCCGATGATTGCTCCGTTTACAGGGAGGATTGCTAACTAATCCAGGTCCTTAAGGATCTAATGCTGTAAATACATGATCTGGTGTAGGAGTTTCTGGCCCCTCGGGACATGATACCATTATACATTAATTGATTGTAGTGCTGTAATTGCGGTTGAATTTTCTACTATATATCCTATTAAAGAATTCTCATCGAAGATTAAAAGTTAATTGAAAAGTGGAAGAAGTAGAATACATTTATTTGTATAATTTCCATGTTTACTCTACAACACTGGAATTGATTATTTTTTGCCACTGCGGCCCTGTTGACGTCTGTGATAGAAACATTTAGCTGGTTTGCGTAAGATTGGAGCATTTTGATGATTGTAGAAGATCAAAAATTATGTTTGTTTACTGAATCATTTGGAAGATTTCTAAAATAGCACTTGTTTTCTTTTTTCCTCAAGCACCTATTGGCTAAGGTTAAGATGGTCATTTTAATGTGTGATGTCATTCTAGGTGATTAAGAGTTGGAATAATGCATGGTCAGATGTCATGCTAGGAGGTCTATGGTTCAGAGAATATATCTAAACTTAAGACCAGATGAAGTGCTTGGTATCAGGACACTTAAGATAGCGTTGTAAAGGTGATACAAATTTGTTATATCTCAAGGAATGCTAATATTATACTATGTTAAAAAGACATCAAAATAGAAGCTAATATTGGGATTCAAGATCAGTAAAGGGTTTGACTTCAAGGTAGCACAGAATAGGACTAATTTACACTTAACATTTTAAGAAACTATGTGCTGTCAGAACCTTGTGTCAGAACTAATAGAACAAACTTGCCTGCTATCCATCACGTCGGACAGCGCTGATCACGATGGGTCACCAGGCATTTATCATCAGGTCTCCGTCAGGGTGGTTTTTACCGTCAATTTACCATGAAAGTTAACCATAGGTTAGCATTAATCAGTGTTTTAATGATTACAGCCAGTACTGCGTGTGATACTGAACATGACTAATCTGACACTCTCGTCGGGAGTTGTACATGTAAACTTAGAAGTAAATATAAGAACAGACATACATCAATTCAAACCTTATGTCTATATGTCCACAATTAAAACATTGTCAAGGAAATTTGATATTTATCAAGGGTTTTTATTATCTTTCTCTTTAGGTCAAGACATAAGTCAGTATGCTACCTTACTGTAATTTGTATCTTCTTTTCTTAAGAGTTCAGCTTAAGGAAACCTGGAAAATATCTTTATGAAATATAATTGGACTTAATTGATGACATATTTGCTGCAAAAGTACACACGAATTAAGGACGCATTAGAAAAATACACAATTAAAGGGTTCATAAGAATTGATGACTCATTTGATATGTACACAAGAAATGGTAACATATTTGAAAAATACACAAGATTTAATGCATGGATAGGCTATTCGAATCAAACTTTAAGTTGTTAAGGGAGATAATTCTAACACAAATAACAAGTATACATGTGATAAATCCCTCTTAGGGTTCAGTGTACTCCTTGAGAGTTCTACAATGTAGGTGTATTTTAATTATTACCCTATCTAGAAGGAAGAGTTATTGCCCCTTTATTGACCTTTCTCAACCTTTGTGCACTTGCTGTACAACTATCTGATCAGAAAGTGTGAATTATTGACTGTTTGGACGTGATTCTGTGTTAAATACAGCATGAGGGGAATATCTAGCCGATGTCATAACAAGAGTTATTGACCCTTAGTTCCACATACTACCACATTTCTTTCCCTTTTGTCGTGTATCAATGTTTACAAATACCTGGGATTGAGATAAAAAAAAAACACAATTATATATATCATCTGACACTTCCTGTTACACATTAAAACAAACATGTGGTGCAAATATTTGGATACAAATTTTATTTTGGCTCATAAAAAGCCAAGTACTGCCAAGACAGTTTACATTAAAGAGATTTTTATGATTGTTACATTTGATAGTGTGTTGAATTTCTTGACATTTGATAGACATTGAAAAGTTGTTAGAAGTGAGAAGTATTCTAGACTTGATCATGTATATATACTGCCTAACACATTATAAACCTAGGATTTGTGTTAGAGTGACCTCCCCTAAGAATGGCTACAAGCTAATAATTATCAATGAACACATTCTTGTATACCTTTTAAATGAGTTGGCAATTTATGAAAGAGGTCCAAATTACCATTCAGAAATGACATTTTGGAAGTTTTTTTATGTGGAACTCTTTTGGAATGGAGATTTATTTTCTCGTTAGGTAGTATATAACCTAAGACATTATTTGAAATTATGACACTATATCCTTTTTATATAAAAAAATATGATTACGTAGCTTTTATTGAAAAATGTCAACATTAGACAAATTGGATAAAGTAATGTGGTTATTGTAATACCAAGCCTCTCAGTAATTATTGAATTTGACTTAAATGAATCCTTAATCGATGTTGTATACAGCTAAATCATGAATATCTAATGAGAAAGGTTTTATTTATCCCTACCAAGATTGATTATAACCCCAATATTGGTTTATATTATATTTAAGAGGTTTCATAAAAGAAATGTATAAGTCTTGGTAAATGTCCTGTAAGTAAGTATGGAGATAATTCCTGATTTCGGCATAGAACACAGTAGTATTTGTGTGATTACCGGTGACATCAGAGCTATATTGATGACAACATTCTGGTGGCTACATGTGGATGCAGTGAGGAATGGGTGGTTTGTATGTTAATCTACAAGTGAATAATTGTGTCAGCAGTACTTCTACGCGAGGTATTTGAAATTCAAGACGGCAGGTCACACCATTGAAATGGTGTGCTGCGTTTGATGGCTGCAGCCATGTAATACATGCATGCGTAACGAACAGACAACAATGGAATTCTGTCGTTATTCTGTATATGGCAATATTGGAATTAGCATGGTTTGCATTTTGGCGTATTAGACATGTCGCACATTTCTCCCGGACGCCATTATTCTGCCAGTGTGTAGATAGGACTAGAAAACCAAATCAAAGGTGCTATGGGTCTGACCCCCCTCCCTATACCTCCAAACAGGAAGTCATGGTCGTGGGCACCACGACAGACCTTTGTATAACTGAGTAATGTGCAGTTATCTTCTACACCAGTGTGACCTTTCTGCTTACCATGGTCACTGGCAAGGTCAAGCTTAGTCTATTCTGTAATCATTCCACCTCCCATCATGCATCTTGTACAACTCCATTGTTCTTAATCAAGGTCAGGTAGACTCTTTTATTTCATGCTTTGTTACATGTAACGTTGCTAACGGATGATCTTGGTCACACATGGTCCCTGAAGCTATAGACAAAGTGATTGTAATCATTGCATGATAATGTTGTTACAAATTCTAGGTGTTGAAATCCTTGAGCCGATTATATCATTGGTGTTGAGAATTGGCCGATTTTGATAAACACCTAAATATATACTAGTAGATTGTACATAGATGTTCAACATCTGTCTATACACTGAGACCACTCAACAGAGGAAGCAAAAATGTTCTTTATGGTTAGGTTGGTAAATATAAACAGGTAGTTGCTATAGACAGGTAGTAACTATAGACAGGTGGTTGCTATAGACAGGTGATTGCTATAGACAGGTGGTTGATATAGACAGGTGGTTATTACAGACAGGTGGTTGATATGGACAGATGGTTATTATATACAGGTGGTTGTTATAGACAGATGGTTGATAAAGACAAGTGATTACTTTGGACAGATGATTGCTATAGACAGGTGGTTGATATAGACATGTAGCTATAGACACATGGTTGATATAGACATGTTGGTGCTATAGACAGGTGGTTTTTATAGACAGGTGACCTCTAAGCCCACGGTGACTGATACATTATCTTCCAATATGTCACACAGAATACATGCAGATGTACACCTGCAAACAGAACATTTCCCTTCACTTGAGAATCGTACAAAGTCAGGTCTCTAGGTTTTTTAGGTCACCTGAGACAAAGTCTCAAGTGACCTATTGCGATCGCCTTTTGTCCGTCGTCGTCCGTCGTGCGTCCGTAAACAATTTACATTTTCGACTTCTTCTCCAAAACCACTGAACCAATTTCAATGAAATTTTGCAGGAACCTTCCATGGACAAAGGTCAACAAAAATAGT
>NW_018404360.1:169128-185481 GCF_002113885.1 Mizuhopecten yessoensis
ACTTGATTGGAATTATAACCTTGAGTTGACAGTTTGATACTTTGAAAATTTTGAGCCAGCCCTAACCCCTAGGGCTGTAGGGTGGGGCCCAAAGGAGTCAGTGTGCTAAAATTTCTTCATTTTCCTTGTTTAGAATCAGAGGTGCTAGTTTCAAATACTTTTTAGTCTTAAATCTGTATGCTAGATATTGAATAAGGTGGTTTTATTGTAACTTTGAATAATATTTCTGTGCATGTTAAAAACAAAATCAACTCTCTGTATAAATATATCAGGTGACTGTTAAGGCCCATGGGCCTCTTGTTTGAGTGACAGGATTATATTGACACGTTAAATCTGCTGCATTCCAGCTGATATTCCCCCACGGAGACATCAAATTCCATTTAGACATTTGATTTCAAAGGTCAGGTCCTCTATTTCAGTTTTAATTGATCATTACTTCTTGTGAATTTCATTTGTGCATTTCCAAAACAAAAAAATAGCTGTTTTTTATTTAGCAAAAAGTTTATGTGAATTATTCACCTAAAGTGATGTGTGAACTATGTTTTAGGTACACTCCCCTGGTGGAAGGACTCTCTGCTTATGTCCGAGCAGTCAATGTTGACATGGACCCGAAAATTAACACACTCAAGGAAAAACTTTCTCAGATGAAAATCGTAAGTGAACAGCTTTCCATTTGTGAATTTTGACTTGTTCCATGCTTTTTACCCTAATTCAACAGCCATGGATCCCATTCCCGTGGTAGTGAAAAAAATCCTGCTTTGTTTCTTTGATCAATCTCATACAATGGTCAAATGCCTCAAACAAGTTTTTGTTTCAATGTGCCAAGGTCAAGGCTACCATTACTATTAATAGAAATTTTTCATCCTCTTTCAAAAGCCATGGGGCTGGGTTAAGTGTTTCCCATGTTTGTCCCATCCTGTTTCAGTGCCATTGCTCAAGCAAGCCTCGGGTTTGGATATTGAAATCTCGTAGGGTTGAAATTTATTCTCATACCCTCAGGTCCAAAAGATTCTGTTAATCTTCTCCCTTATCAACTAAGTACAACTGCACTTTGAGCATTAAGGTTGAATTATCACTCATTGAAAACCTCTCGTATGTGACCTTGATTGTAACATCACTGACCTTGACAGTAAAGGACACATACTCACGTTTGACCCTGTGTTTCCTTACAGAACCTGTTGACTCGATACAGTGAACAGGAAGAGTTGATGTTCTCCGATTCTGAGGATCCACATGCAATGTTTCAAGGCAGTGGTGACACGCTACGGGGGCACCATAGCTTCACCACGGACGACGAAGACTTAGATGGCTCAGGAAGCGGCCACTATTCCATTGGAGGAGATGAGGGAAGTGGTGGGGGCGATCCCGACAAACCACACGAGCCTGTCATAAGTAAGTCTGTGTGACTGTGATTGGTTATTCAGACTGTTTGGGTTGGACCAACATCAATAGAAATATTTCGTAGAAGGATTAAGAGAAAGTCCTAGGTGTGGGTATGATTTGTGCAATATCTGAGGTACTTGTTTATTTATCTAAAAGTTATGCCTTATTTACATATATCAACACCCCTGATAGTTTTCTATGTATGTATAGGCAAAGCTGGTATTACTGTATACCAGAATGTTTTGCCTTTTTCGCCTTCTATATATAATGGGGAGAAATTTATCTTTACAGCGAACATTTATAAACAACATAATCTACACAATATTTAAATGCAAATTTAATATTGAGCAAAAATGGAGACTGTCGAAGGGTGGAAATTTGACTGGGCAAAAAGTTCCCGGTATACAGTATTCTGATACTTTGATACACAATATTTTATTCACGTTTTAGAATACAGTCGGCCCACTTGACCTCATGTTTATGCTCTGGAATGACACACAGCCTATTGAACCTGTTTCTTTTACAAAATAATAATGCTGTATCTTGTTTGAGCTTTGGGACAGTTTCTAAGATTTCTAACATCAGTGGTAAATCTTATTCCCATTGCCACTGGATGTTGTCTGTGTTGTAAGGCTGTTATTGATCCAAGTATCGGCCCAATCAGTGGTGTAACTATCAATACTAATGTGTTAATGAAAGACGTCCAACAGATTGTGCATTATCTATTGTCGCTGTAATGGTTTATAGATTCTACCAGGTAATTAAATGAAATCATTTTTAAATGTGCACTGAAAAGAGAATTGCGTTTGACAAAAATCTCTCGATAGAATCAAGAAGATTTGTAATTTATTAAGTATTTTTGCCTTAATGAGTGGAAGAGATCGTTGATTATGAGATCAATTTTTTTGCCCCAGGAAATTTTCTTCTTGTTACACAGATGTTTGTACATTGTATCTGTGAAAGTTATGAGATCCTGCAGAATATGTTAAATTTGGGGGGGTTATCATGTTGATGAGGTGACCTTCATTTTGAGGATTTCTGGTCAGTTGTCTCCAGAAAATTACTGTCAATATCGTAATACCGTAATATGATACATCATATGTAATGACATTAAATAATAATTATCAACTATCTTTTCAATGTTTGATTATTTTTTCTGATTTTGTTTCCAGCGCGACACCCACCAAATGTAGACGATGGTAACCGGGAGGTGAATCCTCAAGATAGAGACGGTAACACAGGAGCAGCCTCACACTTCACGGTCTCCATGGCAGCCATGTTCATCAGTGTAGTGGTAGCCATTTTTGTATGAAAAACAACAACATATAAAGAAATTGTATATGCATTATTATGTGTACCATCAGATGTGGTAGAGGTGAGAATAATAATAGATATCCATTCTTCTACCGATAGAAAATTGTTTAAAACATTGGCAGGTACATCACTTGAAATTTTTGTAGTCAAAGGGAAGTAAC
The DNA here is from genome assembly GCF_002113885.1 of Mizuhopecten yessoensis. Lineage (NCBI taxonomy): Eukaryota > Metazoa > Mollusca > Bivalvia > Pectinida > Pectinidae > Mizuhopecten > Mizuhopecten yessoensis. Next base: position 171,987 of record NW_018404360.1, read on the forward strand.
TCTATCATAAATTATGTCAAAAAAACTTTCAAGCATATAGCAATACAGGTTTCTTATAGATTTTGATTGAAATCACAGTTCTTTTGTCACATAGCTAAAAACCAAGAGTTTCTCAGGACAGCTCAAGCTTATCAAACTACTGGTCTCTCATTTATCAATATTTAGCCCTGGTTTATGGGCTGTTCCAATAGCAATTTTATTTTCAACTAGGGTTAAGGTTATAGTGAATAAACAGCAACATTTTGAAAAATCAAAATCAAAATTCACTTATAAAAAGGGAAAATAATTTCTGTATCACAAATAGCTTTATTTTTGTTTAATTTATCCAATGCAATTTGGTTTTTTTAAATCAATCTAGTGAAAAATATCAGTTATCTGGATTCCCTTTACCAATCAGATTTGTCCTTACTTTCTGGTAATTTTACCCTTTGTCCTACAGCTACCCAAGAATCAAATACAGAATGAAGTGCTATTTATTGTGATTTTATTGAAATTGTTTGTCATTAGTGTGTGTTACATTGAAAAAAAGGTTTTATTGGAAAAACAAATTATGATTTCATGATATAGTTGACTTGTGTTTTAATGAATATATCACCTATACCAGGTAAATATTTTTTTCATTCTGTTGAATTTTAAGAAAGAAAGATAAAAACAATTGTCAGAGTAAATTATAACCTCTAGATATATACAGGCACACATTTTTTATTTTTTTTTAAAAATGTTTTTTACCAGTTAGTTTTCAATCAAACGATCAATTTCATTTTAAGCATTCAAAAGAAAATTTCACTTATTTTCAAAGATTGAAAACAAATTAATAAGACTCATTACAACAATTCAATTTTATCTGTCTTCATACTTATTTTAAGTGATTTTTAATTTTTAATTTTTTTAAGATATTGTTCTGGTGATGAATCTTGAAATACACACGTTTTGTTTACCATTGAAATAATTAAGACTAATTATAGTTAAGACACTGTCATAATTAGGTGCAGATTTGACTTTTTTCTTTTTTTTTCTGTTATGTTTAAGAGGTTAAATATCATCCTGTCTTTAGTGTTGATATGTAAATGAATATAGATATTATGTTTATTGGTTTGAAAAATAGTTGTGGTGAAAAAGTTATATGTCCATTTTGTATGAAATATGATTTTAATGTTTAACATTATAAAGATACTGAACATTTCAAAGATATATGCTACCTTACTGTTCTATCACCTGTGATTTGTGTGAAAAGTTATCTCCCTCACAAAATACCTTTATTAGCATTATTTGAATATAACTTAGGCTCTGATGTTTAAATCCTGATTCAATTAACTTAGATTACTAAATTATTGAATGAGTTTATTAAAAAAAGTAATAACTTCAAAACTGAATGATTGTCAAAATTTGGGAAATACAGAAAATTATCAAAAAATGTTCAAAATCCCTTTTTTTTAAATTCATGTTAATTTATTTAATTAGTAAGGCTTTGAAGAACTGGCCCTTGTGTATTATTGAAAGATGTCTCCATTTACCTTTCATATGTGTCGGCATTTAACTCACAAAACCCAAATCATAATTCCTGAAATGAACTTGTCAGTTCATATTAAGGAACTCTTTGGGAAAGGAGATTTGTATAAAAATCAGGTAGCATTAGTATGTGTTTACACAATGTATTATTTTCCCTGTACAATTCCAATGTCATGTGTGGATCTGAACTATGATGGTTTACAATTTTTATTATTTTTAAGCAGTACATAATAAGTTGGTCTTGATTAAGATAAGAAACATGTATTGTGACGATTTTGAATTGTTATATACCAAAAGGTGTGTATTATAAATACACAAATCAAAGCTAAGTGATACTACAACCTGTGAATTGGGAAATTCAGTAAGAAATATTTACTTAAATTTGTGCTGGAATCCTTTTGTTTATTCTTTCTTTCATTGAATATTGTCAATAACTGTCTGTAAATAAGTTATGGCTTAAATTTCTTGTTCTTATGCAAAAGTTCATAAAAATTAAACGGTCAAACTGCACCAATGAAGTTAACCAAACTCAATTTCCTGTTCAGGGGAGATCATTCTATCCTATACCTTAGCTTTTGAAGATGATGTCTTGAAAAAAATAATGATTTTATTACTGATGGCACAAGAACAGCTTATTCCCAATTGACAGTAATTGAGCTGTGGAGAGTAAGGCTGTTGTCATTACTCTCAGTACAGGTCTTGGTGTCTGTACTTGTTGCAATGATTGTTTTACCATTGAATGGTGAGATTTTGTTTTATTTGAGAGCTCTAAGCTCAGGATATTTTTGTTTTAGGATAAACAACTTCATATAAGGAGTAACATTGTGCTTGCAGTGCCATAATCAAACTTCTAATAAGCAAGGAAAAACATTTTTTAAATTAGTCAAACCTGTATTTTAAGGACTGCCCTTCGGAATTAAGTCCAAAAAGTTTTTTCTTATTGCAGTTAGTCTCTTAACTAATTTTATAATTTTATCTTTGAATTGGAAGAGTTGAAATGCGTCTTCAGGGGTGAATGAGTTAATACAGGTTCAATCCACAATGAAATCACTTTAATGGAGAACATTAAAGGTGGTCTTTAAGTAGAGGTGGTCACATGACTAAGGTTGACTGTAATAAACATTTCACCAGTATGAACATTTCTGCCATTTGTAATTCTCTTAAATACTGATTATTTTTTTAATTTCATGAATGTTTTTAACGTGTAAGTATTAGTCATACTCAATGATATCAAGACTTAAACGATACGATATTAGATGCCTGCACTTGCAAGTCCTTATATGGATGTTGTTTAAGGTATGGTTGATGATGTTGAGAGCAACACTAAGATGATCTGTGATCCTATTATATTCTAATTAGTGATTAGAGCGGTGTAATTAACAAAGTTTATTGTAGTTTGATGTCTGATCTGCCGTGTATGTAGATGATGAGACAGGTTATGTATATGATGACCTGTGTCCAGTTCATGTCCAGTTTACTCAGTCTTGGACACGACCAACACTGTTTACTTCTTTTCCACTTCCATGTTTATTCGAAGATTTTGGAAACGGTAGAAGATTATGTAAGATGAATTCCCTGTACAGCTGTGTGACAAATATTAAGCAAAATGACAATATCTGTTAGTGGAAAGTTGTTCGACTCTTCAACTCATTCACCCCTGAAGTTTCATAATGAACTATTCCAACCTTTGAATTTGAAGAGTTCAAATGTATCTTTAGGGGTAAATGAGTCAAAGCTTTACACATTGATGAACTACATTGGTTCCATAAAGAAAGTCTGTGCCTCAGGGTCATCACATTATTTAACAACATATTGAATTCTTCAGAAAATTCTGGCTCTGAAAAATAATTTTCAATCGTTTGTAAGAATTTGCATTGGAAAGGCAAAATGTTTAACTTAGTCAAATATGTATAAATATTGCTATTACAAAATGTCTAAAGACTGTGAAGTCATTCTCTTGATGTGTTAGCCGTGTCCAAAACTCTGTAAATGTTTTGTTTTATCATTGTTATTGTTATTTTGTCACGATACACATAATGGTAGATTACTTTGTATGATATTAATTGAGGTTGACCTCTAAGCATAACCTTTGACCTATTGACCCTGTTATATGAAGAGAGGCAAATGTAGGGACATGGTGATCAACCCAAGTTCAAAGGGCAAGGTAATAAACTTTATGAGGTTAAAGGTCAAGGTGATATAGGAGTTCAAAGGTGATTGTTGTTGGCTTGTTGGCTTGTCATTCTGCACAGAGTTACTCAATAGAAGCTTTCGGGTTGACACTAAGGGGTGGGATGGGGGCATTGTTAAGGTTTATGGGAGGGATATTGAAGCCGAGGGTGGGGCTTGTTAGTGAAGGGAGGGTCCATCTGGTTGTGGGATGATATAAACATGATAAATATGTCAATTTGGTGAGTGGCAGGGTTAGGGAAAAGGGGAAGGGGTAGAGGGAAGAAGGGGTAGGGCTAGGAGAGCGTGTGGGATTAGAGAGAAGGGGCGGGGCCTGTATCATGTACACATGTATGTATTATAACTTTTGTAAATATACATAAATATATATATATAAATATATCGGTGTAAATGCAAAAATAGGTTGGTTTCTACTATATCTGTTGGTCAGCCGTCACCATGGTTACCATTGTACGTTGGTCCAGTTATTACCATGGCTCTAATATGAATCTATGCATCAGAGAAGTATTTACATCAGTTACTAAATAATGTATTTACACAGTGCATTTTAGTTTTTTAGACAATATACAAATGTCATTTAGACCAAATTGGTACAGCAAGATGTAGTATAAACTGACACAGGAATGAGTGTATGTATGGGTGTGCGTGTTTATGATGTGATAAAAAAATATTGTATTTGTAAACGAACTTCTAAATTTTAGCATAATCAGTTGATGGCACATTTGTAAAAGTCCATCTGTTATTGTATTCTTTGTGTAATTCTGATTTAATTACGTTCAATTCCCCATCTGTTCTTATTGTGCACTTATGAGTTTACAGAAAGAAAGAAAAAAAAAAAATCTCACATAAAGCTTCAACACTGTAAGAAGGAAAACGTTTGAGTATATTTATATTTTGATTAGTTTTTGTTCGCATGAATGAGTTGTCACAATTATTCATGCTTAACTTAATAAATCTAAGTCACAGGAACACTCATGATCAGTATAGCATCTTATGACTTCATCTTTGATGCATTTCAAAATAAGATATGATTTGCTGCAAACAAAGACTTTTAACACTTTTTAACCTCTTCATTTTCAATATTATTTCACTTTCAATGAATATTCATTAGATCTGCTTCTCTACCAAGCCATGCCTAATTTAAATAAATATTGTAATTTTTTGCTGTACATTATTTGAATATTCATCGCCATTGTTCTGGCCTATCAGTATCGTTCAGCAGTGTACTTAATTTTTTTGAACAGAAATTTTATTTACGCAAATTTATTTTCAATGATAATCGATAAGCTAAATAAAAGTTTGTTTATAAATGGTGTTTTTTCAGCAACAGGTTTTCAGATTTACAAAAACTTTATTGTTTAGTTGCAATAATCTTAAAGCTTGTGCATATTATTTTTCAAGGGAGGTAACTCACAGGTCAAGCAGATATTGTAGAATGCCAGTTTTTTCGTTTATTTGTAACATTTCTTATCTTTTTGAATCTTTCAATTTAGAAGATTAAAAAAGAATTAAAAAAAAACATGTTTTATTTCTGCGACAAATGTAGAAGATTAATAAAAATTCTGGGTTTTTTCTTTCTATATTGTTGTATGTAAAAATTATTCAAAGTGTTTACAGCAAGATGCTGTATTCAAACCCATTAGCTTTCTGTGGTCTCTGTTTTCGCTGGCTTGCTTTCAACTTTCCCGACATTGTATACATATCTTATGTACTGCTGTCTTGTGTCTGTTGCAAATCATTCTGATAATAAATTTCAGTACTTTTTATATTCCATTTTGTTTTGTGATTTATAATTGTTGGTACATGAAAATTACATCCTCATTGAAACTCCAGTCGCTACGCTCACTTTGGCTCACTGCACCCTTGGAATATGTCTCAGCAAAATTAAAGACTCCGTGTACATGACCTGTTGATGTAATTAATGTACAACTAAAGAATTTTGTGGTAGCATTAACAGTAAAAAAAATAAAAAAAATAAAATGGTTTTGATGTTGATTGTCCCGCCTCTGTAACCTTCAAAGGACAGGTATCAGCCTAGCGATTGGTCAGGTTTTTTCAGTGTAAATGAGTGCGTTCCATTCTGCCTAGGATTTAAAATCCACTTTATTACTTAGTCTTGTTCAGATCACAGACTGTTGTGGTTTAATGAATAGCAATAAGTTGAATAAGAAATGTTAAGACCAGTACATTGGGTCTGAGCCTAGTATATCATTCCTACTTTATCTTCAATATCAACAGAGAAACAGAAAATTGCATAACCAGTACAAAGTCCTGCTGGTCTGAACTTTTTAAATTACTGATTACGAATAAACTATGGCAGGGTATATGTGTTCATAAATAATAATAATAATAATTTGAGGTTCTTATATACCGCTTTATCAAAACTCAGTTTGTAGGTCGACTCAAAGTGGTTCACAAATTATTATCCGTGGTTATAGGGCCTTTACAACCAGCCAATATCTTTCTCAACTCCGTGGGAAGCATACAGTTGCCATTTTGGCGCTCACAGCTAGCATTCAACAATTCTGGCATTGCTCAACCAGGTACTCATTTACAGCAGAGTAGACTGGAACAAGAGGCCCAAGAGGGCCTGTATCGCTCACCTGAATATTTAAGCAGTCATAGCAAAATATTCTCATTAAATATTATATTGCACTAAAAATATTTCCCTCGCAAACTTTGTTGGCTCCATCTGTTGAAACTACCAGCAAAATATTATTATAAGATTCTATGCTTTTTGATTCTTCTTCAGAAGTTGCTTGACATATTTTTCCCTGTGATCTTGTCAGTAGGTCAATGTCATTTTCCTTCTCAAATTGGTTAGCTCTATTCCAAAAAGCTACCAGCCAAATCTTATGAATCCATTCCTTTTAGTTCTCAAGAACAAATCCATTAAAATGTTGTTGACCTCTGTGACCTCTAAAGTAGGTTGAGGTCATTTTCATTTGCAAACTTTGGTGAGCTCTATCCCGGGAAGTCACCAGCCAAATATTATAATTTTATGCCTTTTAATTTTTCAGAAGAAGCTGTTTGAACTGTTTGACATATTTGAACCCTGTGACCTTGAAAGTAGGTCAAGGTCATTTTCATTCTCAAACTTTGTTGGGCTCCATCCAAGGAAGCCATCAGCCTAATATGAAGATTCTATACCTTTTAATTCTTCAGAAGAAGTCGTTTGAAGTTTTTGACATATTTGACCCCTGTGACCTTGAAAACAGGTCAAGGTCATTTTCGTTCTCAAACTTTGTAGTGCTCCTACCAACGAAGCTTTCAGCCAAATATCATGACTCTAGGCCTGTCCGTTCTTCAGAAGAAGTTATTTAAAGGAAAAGTTGACGGACGAGGACGGACGGACGGACGGACGACGGACGCCGCGCCACGGCATAAGCACACTTGGCACTTCGTGCCAGGTGAGCTAACAAGCGGAGTAAAGTATATTGCTCAAAGATACAACACAGTGCCATGACGTGACTTGAACCCGCAACCCTTCAGTCACGAGCCTGGTGTCCTACCACTAGACTACTGTGCCTCCATAAACATGGCTGTATGGATAGTCCAAGTTAGCTGGTTAAGACAAAACTTGAAGCTTTGCGGTGACAACATTGGATTACCCAGCAACAAAGGAAAATACAACAATGGTTTCGTTAGCCTTTTCTTTGTTATAATTAATAGATGTGTACCAACTCTGACTGCTGTTATAATACTGATCCTGTCAACGTGTTAGATATGGTTTGAGGGATGCGATACCACTCCTATAGCAAGGACTGTGACTTTGGGATACTGTCTTAGTCCTCCTGGACTCCTCGTCCTACAGATGCTCATTGGAGACAGATATATGAGGTTTGATGGCCAGAAGAGAACTTGGATGTTGTTTTGGATATGGAAGCCATAACAAATCTTGTGGTTTTGCGTTACCGTGCTGTTACACAAGATTACACCGACGGAGATACATGGGCAAAATATGAACTAAGGGAATTACATGGAGATCCATGAAAAATCAGCTAGACCTTAAGAGGCAGTCTGGTGGAGCAGTGGATTATATAGCGAAAGAGCAGTGGATTATATTGCGAAAGAGCAGTGGATTATATAGCGAACTTGTCAAGTGTCTCTGCAAATTGCATCAACATTAATATCAGGCAGTACATGTCACTCAAAATACTTCATGTAGAATGGTTCGTAATTATAGTCATATTGCTTACACAAATAACTCAAAATTAGAAAAAAAAGTACACACTGATCCTTCGAACAGTGCAGGCATGATTACATATTGAAGTGTTTAGAAAAGCAAAAATTGGAGCAACAGTGTCAAAACTACTGCAAAATAAACACTATGGGCAGTCAATTGTTTACATAGAAACTCATGCTTTTTCTTCATCTATACCTGATCCAAACAAGAATTCCACGGAAGTGGATGTGTCGCCTGCACAGGAAGCTGGGAGATTATGAAGAAATAGATACACTTTTCATTTCAAGAAATAATGTTAAAAGTAAGCAATAATCATAGATTATGTTTTTGGATGGCATCATTTTGTTATATAATCTGTTATTCTGGGAAGAATACTCTCGAGTTTTAAGGAACTTGCTATGGATACTCATTGTCTCAATTCCAAGTTTAATTTGTATGATTTGACGGATGGTTTCCCATAAACAAGAGGCCCAAGAGGGCCTGTTTTGCTCACCTGAATATTTAAGTAGTCATAGCAAAATATTCTCATTACATATTATATTGCCTTAAAAATATTTCCCTCGCAAACTTTGTTGGCTCCATCTGTTGAAACTACCAGCAAAATATTATTATAAGATTCTATGCTTTTTTATTCTTCTTCAGAAGTTGCTTGACATATTTTTCCCTATGATCTTGTAAGTAGGTCAATGTCATTTTCCTTCTGAAATTGGTTAGCTCTTTTCCAAAAAGCTACCAGCCAAATCTTATGAATCCATTCCTTTTAGTTCTCAAGAACAAATCCATTAAAATGTTGTTGACCTCTGTGACCTCTAAAGTAGGTTGAGGTCATTTTCATTTGCAAACTTTGGTGAGCTCTATCCCGGGAAGTCACCAGCCAAATATTATAATTTTATGCCTTTTAATTCTTCAGAAGAAGCTGTTTGAACTGTTTGACATATTTGAACGCTGTGACCTTGAAAGTAGGTCAAGGTCATTTTCATTCGCAAACTTTGTTTGGCTCTTTCCCAGGAAGCCACCTGCCAAATATTAAGATTTTATAACTACCAGTTCTTCAGAAGAAGTCGTTTAAAGTGTTTGACATATCTGCCTCATGTGACCTTAAAAGAAGGTCAAGGTCATTTTCATTCTCAAACTTTGTTCGGCTCTTTCCTAGGAAGCTACAAGCCAAATATAGAGATTATATACCTTTCAGTTCTTCAGAAGAAGTCGTTTGAAGTGTCTGACACATTTGACTCCTGTGACCTTGAAAGAAGGTCAAGGTCATTTTCATTCTCAAACTTTGTCGGGCTCTATCCAAGGAAGCCATCAATCAAAAATAAAGATTCTATACCTTTCAGTTCTTCAGAAGAAGTCATTTGAAGCTTTTGACATATATGACCCCTGTGACCTTGAAAGTAGGTCAAACTAGTTTTCATTCTCAAACTTTGTTGGGCTCTATCCCAGGAAGCCACCAGCCAAATATAAAGATTATATACCTTTCAGTTCTTCAGAAGAAGTCGTTTGAAGTGTTTGACACATTTGACCCCTGTGACCTTGAAAGAAGGTCAAGGTAATTTTCATTCTCAAACTTTGTTGGGCTCCATCCAAGGAAGCCATCAGCCAAATATGAAGATTCTATACCTTTTAATTCTTCAGAAGAAGTCGTTTGAAGTTTTTGACATATTTGACCCCTGTGACCTTGAAAGTAGGTCAAACTAATTTTCATTCTCAAACTTTGTTGGTCTCTATCCCAGGAAGCCACCAGCCAAATATAAAGATTCTATACCTTTCAGTTCTTCAGAAGAAGTCGTTTGAAGTGTTTGACACATTTGACCCCTGTGACCTTGAAAGTAGGTCAAGGTCATTTTCATTCTCAAACTTTGTTGGGCTCTATCCCAGGAAGCCATCAGCCAAATATGAAGATTCTATACCTTTTAGTTCTTTAGAAGAAGTCGTTTGAAGTTTTTGACATATTTGACCCCTGTGACCTTGAAAACAGGTCAAGGTCATTTTCGTTCTCAAACTTTGTAGGGCTCCTACCAACGAAGCTTTCAGCCAAATATCATGACTCTAGGCCTGTCCGTTCTTCAGAAGAAGTTGTTTAAAGGAAAAGTTGACGGACGAGGACGGACGGACGACGGACGCCGCGCCACGGCATAAGCTCACTTGGCACTTCGTGCCAGGTGAGCTAATAAATGAATAAACTTGTGGATTATGATGTTAAACAGCTAGTGTTGTCAATAACATTTGGAGTAAGACGTCATTTCAGAGGTATACACGGTGGGTCAAGTGGTAGATCGAAGCCGTCCAGTATACAGTTTTAGTTAAGTTTCTATTTATAGTAACAGTGACCTTGACCTTTGACCTTCAGACCTGAAAAGCAATCCCAAGCAAGCACTTTTGGTAAGGAAGCACTGCATGAAGTTTGAGTGGCCCAAGGAAACTCAAGTTATCGCACGAAAACAGATTTTCTATTTATAGTAACAGTAACCCAGGCGACACAAAAACTGCAACCTCATTGGAGAAAGATTTCGTTTCGTTGGTTCAAAGGCAATGTGTGCAAAGGGGCGCAACTCCTGTAATATCAAAGTTAATGCTAGATTGACCAACATATTCCTGCAGGGGAGTAAAGTGTATTGTATATATAAAGGTAAATGTATGGCATTTAGTATGCAGCAACCCTGTTTTACTGCTTCAATATCTGTTGGTTTTGTGCAACACTTTGTGCCAGGTGAGCTAAAAACAATCTTTGTCTTCATTGCAAATGGTACACTTTCTCTTGCGTATGGCAAAAGATGCAGGAATTAAATTGCTAGCATGACAAATATATTTCATAAAGCCCTTAATAAATCAATTTTTAAAATTTTGGCTGAATTACTCTGTGACATCATCAAGTTAGTTTCATCAAAATCCTTTCAGACAAAGTCGCTAAAGCAATGACAAAAAAATCTCAACACTGACCTTGATTTATGCCCCCTGTAAAACCCCACTTTTTTAAGGATTTTTCTTGCTTAACCTTGTTGGGAAATTTGAAAAAAATGCTTTGAAGAATCCTCCATTAATTCTTAGAAATAACAATTATTTTCACAGGGTCAACATTTTTCCAAAATTATTTCAACAATAAAATACAATTTTGGTTCACATGAAACATTTAAGCAAGACAGTAATTCTGTAAGACAAATAACACCACAAAAAGTCCATATCCTTTTTTGTAAAATTCTTGTTTTATTTACAATGCAAAATACCTCTATAAAGAAAATTCTATGGACACTTGACTACATTATCTGGTAGGCTATTACTAAATGTACATGTATATACATAACAAAATTGTTTTCACCTGAATATGTTTCGTAATATCAGATCAATTTACAACATACTTCATATTATAAATACTGTAGACAAAAGTTGCAGAAATAATCCAACTTTCGAATATTACTTTTTTCATAAAAATCCACTTTGTCTTTCTTTCTGGTTGGACAAGATTTTTTTTTTCTGTAGGCAAAGACTAGACCTAGTGGTCTGATATTGTCTTGCTACACATAATAACTGATTTGGTTGTTCTTGGACAATTTGAAATAAATTCTAAACTCCGATATAAAATCCTGGATGTTATAATCTTGAACTGGCAACTCCATTCACTTGTAGACTGGCGTTTGGAGTCTAGATGAAGGTGATTTTTGTGTGAGCCTGGTTGACCTGCCATACATTAAGCTCCTCATATTCCTCAATACATGCATCCACCTGGTCGGGCTTGAACCCTTTGGATGTGCACTGTTCCATGACGTCAGTAACCTTCACTGTACGCGCACCCATACCTGGCACCATCTCTCGGACCAGATTAAAGATGCGATCCGTTACATTTTGTGCCCTGAAATTAAAGATTTATTAAATATTACTGAAATTTTTTTTTTCAGGTTTTTATATATATATATTTTCTAAGAAAAACAGTACAAAAAGTCTTAAAACTATAAACTCATATTTAGATGCTGTCTCTTACAAATAGCATAATGCTTTACTTTCAGTTTTATAACTTTTATATTGGTTAGGATTAATGGGTTTGTAATTCATGTACATATATACCGGGCAACAGTTACAGAAAAGGTACAACCTCTACCAAATATACTGTACAGTAGGGCTGCAATAATATATTGTGATATTTTGAATACGGCACAATGCACATTTTTTTTGAGAGGCGACGATAAACCTAGGATATTTTCTGGATTTAGTCTCTCGTATCCTTCCAACATGCAGCTCCAGCATGCACGTCGGAACACGTGAATTGTTTGAAACGTTTTTAAGTCACGCCCATTTTGGACCAAGTATATTTCCGCATTCTCATTGCAATTTAAAACTTGCAACCTATCTTTAAGCTTGGCTTCTACAGTTACTATACATGCATCGTATGGATGTCACAATACCCCAAGAGTGTATCACGATATAATTGCAATACAGAATGAATATATTGCGATACATATCCAGATAAATGGTCAAAGGAAGGATGTGCTCAATTTTACTTAACTTAATCATAGATATCCCAAATAGGGGGTTGGAGACACAACGTCCTAGATAACTTAAGTTTCATCCATTTCTTGGTCGATAGTACCGTGGAAACCACAACGGTATACAGAGTTCACACTGGTAGCTGTATAGTACCGTGGATACCACAACGGTATACAGAATTCACACTGGTAGCTGTATAGTACCGTGGAAACCACAATGGTATACAGAGTTCACACTGGTAGCTATATAGTACCGTGGATACCACAACGGTATACAGAGTTCACACTGGTAGCTATATAGTACCGTGGATACCACAACGGTATACAGAGTTCACACTGGTAGCTAGTAAAACTCAAGGAATAAGTGCCAACAACACAGCAAATCTCTTCCTAATGTCGGAATTAATCATATATAATATGAATTACATAGATATAAGATTTTTGTCAAACCAACAACTGATTACCACATTTGAACTATTAAAAGCCTGCTTTATGCTAATATTGCGATACAGCAATATTTCATCTCTGTATTGTGGTACGATACAATATACCGATATATTGTGACAGCCCTAATGTATCATTGAGCCCTTTATACCAGTGATCTTTTTTTATTTTTGAACAAATTGAAACATGCGAGATATTGACCTCGAATGAACTTCATGCGCTGGGTTAAGCGTATCCTTGGACATCTCCGTCAGCCTCATGGCCTCGTTAACATCTTCCTTCTCAACTGCATCAGCCAGTCTTAGTCTTGCCTGATGATTGAAAAAATAGTCAAATTTACAATTCAAAAATAAATGCCCCCTCCTTTTCTAGCTTCTTTTTTGTATGTTTCTTTATGAGCTGATTGAGCTGCAGAAAGACATTACTACAGAGACTACAGGCAGCTGTAAAAGGTCATCATTTGATAGGCTTACACGTACGAGCTTTATAACAAGGGAGGATACTTACAACAACTGTATAACTAGGGATACTTACAACAACTGTATAACTAGGGATACTTACGACAGCTGTATAACTAGGGATATTTACGACAGCTGTATAACTAGAGATACTTACGACAGCTGTATAACTAGGTATACTTACGACAGCTGTGTAACTAGGGATACTTACGACAGCTGTATAACTAGGG
>NW_018404360.1:186753-194276 GCF_002113885.1 Mizuhopecten yessoensis
GTGGGGATATTAACCATTTCAAAGTTATGACCCAGGGGTTAAGTCTCCAAGGGTGGGGCAGTCCCCAAGGCCAACCTGGAAGCATATGTGCAATCATCTCTTTATACTCAGCAATTGTATATATATGGTTATAGGGTGGAGCTCTCAACTGTTTCCAAGCTGTGACTAAGAAACTAGGTCCCTAGGGGTTCGGTCAGACCCCAGGGTCTATTCTGATATCATGATTGCATTCGTCTCTTTCTGCCCAGCATTTGTATATATAGTTTTGGGGTGGGGATCTCAACCGTTTTAAAGTTATGGCCCAAGGACTATGTCTCCAAGGGTGGGGCCAGACCCTAGGGACATCCTGAAGGTAAATGTGCATTCTTCACTTTATACTCAGCAATTGTATATATGGTTATATGGTGGGGATCTCAACCATTTCCAAGTAATACATTTTATTGGCCCCACCCCTCAGCCCGGGGGTTCAGCCCAACCGTTTGTACAATTTTGAATCTCCACCACCTAGAGATGCTTCCAGTCAAATAAGGTTGATATCCATCACTTAGTTCCAGAGAAGTCACTTAAAGCAGTATAGCCGAATCCCCTTTTTGGCCCTGCCCCTCAGCCCCCTGGGGGGTCAGCCACACCATTTGTACAATTTTGAATCCCTGTTTCCCATGAATACTTCCGACCAAATATGATCAATATAAATGCATAGTTCTGCAGAAGAAGTCGTTTATAGCAATATAACCAAATTGCCCCCTTTTGGGGGCGCCCCTCAGCCCCCTGGGGGGTCAGCCCAACCATTTGTACAATTTTGAATCTCAACCACCTAGAGATGCTTCCAGTCAAATAAGGTTGATATCCATCACTTTGTTCCAGAGAAGAAGTCGCTTAAAGCAGTATAGCCAAATACCCTTTTTGGCCCTGCCCCTCAGCCCCCTGGGGGTCAGCCACACCATTTGTACAATTTTAAATCCCTGCCTCCCAGGAAAGCTTTTGATCAAATATGATTGATATCCAGTGCACAGTTCTACAGAAGTCGTTTGTAGCAATATAGCCAAATTGCCCCCTTTTGGCCCCGCCCCTCAGCCCCCTGGGGAGTCAACCCCACCATTTGTACAATTTTTCATCACCACCACTTAGGGATGCTTCCAGTCAAATATGGTTGATATCCACTTTTTAGTTCCAGAGAAGAAGTCGCTTAAAGCAGTATAGCCAAATACCCTTTTTGGCCCTGCCCCTCAGCCCCCTGGGGGGTCAGCCACACCATTTGTACAATTTTAAATCCCTGCCTCCCAGGAATGCTTTTGATCAAATATGATTGATATCCAGTGCACAGTTCTACAGAAGAAGTCGTTTGTAGCAATATAGCCAAATTGCCCCCTTTTGGCCCCGCCCCTAAGCCCCCTGGGGAGTCAGCCCCACCATTTGTACAATTTTTAATCACCACCACCTAGGGATGCTTCCAGTCAAATATGGTTGATATCCACTTCTTAGTTCCAGAGAAGAAGTCGCTTAAAGCAATATGGGCAAATTGACCCCTTTTGGCCCCGCCCCTCAGCCCCCTGGGGAGTCAGCCCCACCATTTGTACAATTTTTAATCACCACCACCTAGGGATGCTTCCAGTCAAATATGGTTGATATCCACTTCTTAGTTCCAGAGAAGAAGTCGCTTAAAGCAATATGGGCAAATTGACCCCTTTTGGCCCCGCCCCTCAGCCCCCTGGGGAGTCAGCCCCACCATTTGTACAATTTTTAATCCCCACCACCTAGGGATGCTTCCAGTCAAATTTAGTTTAATTCCAACCAGTGGTTAAGAAGTAGAAGTCGTTTAAAGAAATTGTTGACGTACGTACGGACGACGGACGCCACAGTATGGCATAAGCTCACCTTGGTCCTTTGGACCAGGTGAGCTAACTAGGGATACTTGCAAGAGCTGTATAACTAGAGATACTTACGACAGCTGTATAACTAGGGATACTTACGACAGCTGTATAACTAAGGAAACTTACAACAGCTGTATAACTAGGGATACTTACGACAGCTGTATAACTAGGGATACTTACGAAAGCTGTATAACTGAGGAAACTTACAACAGCTGTATAACTAGGGATACTTACAACAGCTGTATAACTAGAGATACTTACGACAACTGTATAACTAGGGATACTTACGACTAACTAGGGATACTTACGACAGCTTACAGCTGTATAACTAGAGATACTTACAACAGCTGTATAACTAGAGATACTTACGACAACTGTATAACTAGGGATACTTACGACAGCTGTATAACTGAGGATACTTACAACAGCTGTATAACTAGGGTTACTTACGACAGCTGTATAACTAGGATTACTTACAACAGCTGTATAACTAGAGATACTTACGACAGCTGTATAACTAGGGATACTTACGACAGCTTTATAACTAGGGTTACTTACGACAGCTGTATAACTGATGATACTTACAACAGCTGTATAACTAGGGATACTTAAGACAGCTGTATAACTAGGGTTACTTACAACAGCTGTATAACTAGAGATACTTACGACAGCTGTATAACTAGGGATACTTAAGACAGCTGTATAACTAGGGTTACTTACAACAGCTGTATAAACCATCCACTATAACACATACATCAAACTAGGGATACTTACAAGCGCTGTAGAAAGACGAAGAATGGCAAGTAGTGTACGTGCGGAGGTGAAAGTGGTGTCCTTGCTGTTCCTGGATTCCTTCCTCATCTCCACATAAGCCCCTGTGATGTAATCTGCCAGACCCTCGGGGATCACTGGCTGCTTCTTCTTGCACAGGGCAATATATCTCCTGTGACACAGACGTCGGGTTTTAAAATAAATGGTCACAAGGTTTGTTTCCCCTTAACTTTTAATTCCACATACATATCATTTAATGCATTCAGAATATCATTCATGATTTCCCAGGGAGGGAGAGATAAGGAATTATCAGATGTAATAATACGGTTTCAGTTACTGATTACAGCACCTTTTACTTTTTCATTTACCACATTGATTCACTTACGTGTTATGAACAGTGAAGATGTTTTGTCGAAATAGGATGATAATGATCATACTGTCGATTTTTATTATAAAAGTGTTATATTTTCAAATAAAACGCCCATTTTCATTCAATTTAATGTAAAGCATAAACTGAGAAAGGAATATTAACTAATATGTATTCAGGATATCTTCATGAAAATCAGTCAAATCATATGAAATAGGGATAGTTCATTAATGAGTAATTATTAAAACACACTGTATAGGCCCTCTACATGCACTTGTAACCATAAGACCATCCTAGGTCTGACAATGTCCTTCACACAGGGAGAAGATCAATGCCAGCTCATCAGGGTTTGCATGGGCTGGATCTTACCTCATGAGTTTCATGTCGAGTGGCGTGAATGTTGTTGGTGGTTGGATGTTGTGCTGATGTACATAGGTAATATGTTGGGCAAGTCTCAGGTCGTTCTCCCGGTCAGGTTTGTCCTGCATGAGCCAGAGGAGGTCAAACCTGGACAGAAGGGCCGCTGGCAACTGGATGTTCTGTTCAATGGTCTTCTTAGGGTTGTAACGGCCATAAGCAGGGTTGGCTGCAGCCAGGATGGAGACACGGGCATTTAGACTCGTCATGATGCCAGCCTGTTACAACAAGGTATTTACAGGTGTAAGGAAAATAATTCATTTATACATCATAACAGTTACATTGCATACTTTTTTATCAATCACATGATCACTGCCGCAAAAATACCCTGTAAATTAACACCACATAAAGCAACTAGTTACCTTGGCGATAGAAATGGTTTGTTGTTCCATGACCTCATGGATGGACGTCCTGTCAGTGTCCATCATCTTATCAAACTCATCAATACAGCACACGCCCTGATCAGCAAGGACGAGAGACCCTCCCTCCAGCGTCATCTCCCCAGTGATGGGGTCCTTTACCACTGCTGCTGTCAATCCAACGCCTGATGACCCACGTCCCGTTGTGTACTGACCTGTAACAAAGGTTAACATTCCAAAATACTTAGCAGGGATTTTACTTTGCTGTCTTTAGAAAAACTGACTAAAGCCATCCCTAAACTGAAAGTATAATTGACAACTCTAATAGTTAAAATTCCCAACTGCTAGGTCCAACTAGGGAAGGCCACAAAGTGAATGCGATATATATGTTCAACTGAAAATGCATATGCAATGTGTAACTTTGCTATAAAAACCAAACCATCCACTATAACACATACATCAGCACTGAACTTATACCCTATTACTTCTTTATTAGAAGATATTCTATTTCATACACATATCATCAAATATCAGATCCTTCCTGCAAAACGAAAAGCATTTAGAAACTGACAGTAACTGTCCTTACTTGGGGTCATTTTCAATGAAATCTCACTGTCGTATCCAGAAAGATGCATTTTCATGACACCATACAGGTTTTTGTAAACAAGAGGCCCAGAGGGCCTATATTGCTCACCTGGATATCTAAGCAATCATGGCAAAATATTCTCCAAATGAGATCCAAGGGAATATGCCAGACCCCAAGGACAATCCTTGTAGCATATCTGTATTAGATTTTTCATGCCCAGCAATTTTATGTATGGTTATGGGTGGGGGGGATCTCAACTGTTTCCAAGCTGTGACTCAGAAACTAGGTCCCTAGGGTTGTGGCCAGACCCTAGGATCAATTCTAATATGATGACTGCATTTGTCTCTTTTTGCCCAGCATTTGTATATATAGTTTTGGGTTGGGGATCTTAACCCTTTCGAAGTTATGACCCTAGGGTTTAAGTCTCCAAGGGTGGGGCAGACCCCAAGGCCATCCTGGAAGCATATGCGCATTCATCTCTTTATACTCAGCAATTGTATATTTGGTTATAGGATGGGGATCTCAACTGTTTCCAAGCTGTGACTATGAAACTAGGCCCCTAGGGGTTTGGTCAGATCCCAGGGTCTATTCTAATATCATAACTTCATTCGTTTCTTTATGCGAAGCATTTGTATATATAGTTCAGGTGTGGGGATCTCAACCGTTTCAAAGTTATGACCCAGGGACTATGTCTCCAAGGGTGGGGCCAGAACCTAGAGCCAACCTGGAAGCAAATGTGCATTCTTCTCTTAATACTCAGCAGTTGTATATATGGTTATATGGTGGGGATCTCAACCATTTCCAAGTAATAAACTTTTTTTGCCCCGCCCCCGGGGGGGGGGGGCTAGCCACACAATTTGTACAATTTAGAATTCCTGCCCCCCATGAATGCTTTTGATCAAATATGATTTATATCCAGTGCATAGTTCCACAGTTGCTTAAAGCAATATAGCCAAATTGCCCACTTTTGGCCCTGCCCCTTAGCCCCTGGGGGGGGGGGGGGGGGGGGGGTCAGCCCTTCCATTTGTACAATTTTGAATCCCCACCACCTAGGGATGCTTCCAGATGCTTCTAGTTAAATTCCTATCTGTGGTTAAGAAAGAGAAGTCGTTTAAAAGAAATTGTTGACGTACGGATGCCGGACGCAACCTTATGGCACATAAGCTCACCATGGTCCGAACCATGGTCCTTCAGACCCGGTCAGCTAACAACCAATTAGTTTCTAAATGATTTGTACAGTATACTGGACAATGGAGACAGAGTCACTGAAACCTTGTCTACAGTGACTACCTGCATTAGGAAATGAGTTTAATAACATATTTGACCTTGATAGCCATCACTTCATATAACTGATCAATATTCCAATCAATGGACATTTTTTATAGCGTTCCTGTTAAATAGAACTTCTTCTAAATCTAAGACACAATCACTTTCATTTCAAATATATGTATATTTAATATCCTGGAGTGTCCTTGCAAACACGGATTGGGCTGATATTTGTCCTGGGAAGTGGATGTCTATATACCGTAAATTTGCGAGCATAGTGCGCAGGTACGTTTTTGGGGTCAGATTTGAAAATAAAAACAAGAGGCCCAATGGGCCTGCATCGCTCAACTGGTATAAAACTCACACTTGTAACCTTAAAAGTGATCTAAAATAAAGCTACAGGCAAAATATCAGTATTTATGATTAAAATTCATTCAAAAGACTGTTATTTTTTTTTTAAACATTTCACCTCTGTGATTGAAAGTCAAACAAAGTCATTATGTTGAACACATTGTATAGCCTTTCAATTCTGGATGCAACTTGCAAAGTATCAACATCCTGGGACCCATGGTTATTCTGAAGAGGTTGTTTAAAGATTTGAAACAAATTTGTCCCCTGTGACCTTGAATATAAGTCCAAGTCATTCACTTTAACAAACAAAGTAGTCCTTGATCCCAGCATATGCTACTGACTAAATATCAACATCCTGAGCCTTTTGGTTAATCAGAACAAGTTGTTTAAATATTTTGAACATATTTGCTCCTTGTGACCTTGAATAGGATTCAAGGTCATAGATTCAAACAAACTTGGTAGCCCTTGATCCTAGTATGCTACTGACTAAATATCATCACCCTGGGCATTTTGGTTATTCAGGAGAAGTTGTTGAATGTTTTTTCTCATATTTGACCCCTGTGACCTTGAATATAGATGAAGGTCATTTATTTGAACAAACTTTGAAGCCCTTTATCTCAGCATGCTACTGGCCAAATATCATTACCCTGGGCATTTTGGTTATTGAGAAGAAGTTGTTTAAAGTTTTTAACATATTTGACCCCTGTGACCTTGAATATGGGTGAAGGTCATTTATTTGAACAAACTTTGTAGCCCTTTATCTCAGCATGCTACTGGCCAAATATCATTACCCTGGGCATTTTGGTTATTGAGAAGAAGTTGTTTAAAGTTTTTAACATATTTGACCCCTGTGACCTTAAATATCGGAGAAGGTCATTTATTTGAACAAACTTTGTAGCCCTTTATCTCAGCATGCTACTGGCCAAATATCATTACCCTGGGCATTTTGGTTATTGAGAAGAAGTTGTTTAAAGTTTTTAACATATTTGACCCCTGTGACCTTAAATATCGGAGAAGGTCATTTATTTGAACAAACTTTGTAGCCCTTTATCTCAGCATGCTACTGGCCAAATATCATTACCCTGGGCATTTTGGTTATTGAGAAGAAGTTGTTTAAAGTTTTAAACATATTTGACCCCTGTGACCTTGAATATGGGTGAAGGTCATTCATTTGAACAAACTTTGTAGCCCTTCATCTTGGCATGCTACTGGCCAAATATCATCACCCTGAGCATTTTGGTTATTGAGAAAAAGTTGTTTAAAGGTTTTTTTAATACAATTGACCCCTGTGACCTTGAATATAATTAAAGGTCATTCATTTGAACAAACTTGGTAGCCCTTCGTGCCAGGTGAGCTAAAAATGAAAACAAGAGGCCCATGGGCCTTAACGGTGACCTGATATATTTATACAGAGAGTTGATTTTGTTTTTAACATGAACAGAAATATTATTCAAAGTGACAAAAAACAATAAAACCACCTTACTCAATATCTAGCATACAGATTTCAGACTAAAAAGGATTTGAAACTAGCACCT
>NW_018404360.1:202932-204156 GCF_002113885.1 Mizuhopecten yessoensis
TAGGACTAAACCGGCAACTATTTTTGTTGACCTTTGTCCATGGAAGGTCCCTGCAAAATTTCATTGAAATTGGTTCAGGGGTTTTGGAGAAGAAGTCGAAAATGTAAATTGGTTGACGCACGACGGACGACGGACGACGGACGACGACGGACAAAAGGCGATCGCAATAGGTCACTTGAGACTTTGTCTCAGGTGACCTAATAAAATGTTGTTGTTTTTTTGAAATAAAATCCTAAAAATAAACAGTATCAAACTGGAAAAGTTTCTTGGTGTTGATAACGCTGAGTAATTAACGATTGATTGATTGGAGTCAACAAGCCCATGAAGGTCTCCCTCCGTACCGCTTGGTGGACGAATCCTGCAGAAACCAAACGAAGAAAGTGTAGGTAATTCCGATGCCAGAGAATCGCCGATCAACTTATGTTTCGACATCTCAGCGGTTTTCTCATAATTACGAAAATGTAGTGTTTCAATTATAGGCTCCATTCCATGTTAGTTCTGGTTTGTGTTTTTACCAAATCGCTAGGCCTAGTGTGCTTTTTTCCCCTGGCTCACTTTCATGTTGACGTGATCGATAACCTCGTGAATTATTTCAATTTTATAAAGCATCATACAAATAGTGTATTCTGCTTTTATTTATTTCCTACAAGTAGATTTGAAGGGTATGTGTTGAATGTCCACGCTTCTAGCATAAACATATTTTTTATAATCCCTTTACGGTCAAATCAGTCTGTAGTTCTAACAGTCCATTGGGGCTTCACGTCATGGCACATGTTGAGGAGTGAAAACAACACGGTTTCTCGATCGCGACTGCAACTAATTTCAATTAATTTGCAGTAGAGCTATTGTTAATCGGTAATCACTGATAGACTGTTAGCTAATTACTGCATTGTAATTTGTATTAACTGTGGTGTTGAGAAGTGTCAATAATTTTCGCTGAAGCATGGCGATCCTACCTAGCATATTGTCCGGGATCAGATGGTTGGTGATTATGCCCTCTGGTCAACTTACCTGTAACAAGAGGCCCAAGGGCCTTAGCGGTCACCTGAGTTATATCATAGGTACTGGTAGCTTTATTTTATTGTTTAGATGTGATGTGGAAATCAGCATGTAAACTAAGTGAAATACAATACTTGTCATGTCATCAAAGGATAAGAATTTTAAAATATTTGTAAATGTTCCCTTTGGGGCCCCGCTCTAACCCCTGGGGATGGGGCAGGAATT
>NW_018404360.1:204585-212451 GCF_002113885.1 Mizuhopecten yessoensis
TAGGGTTGGGGTAGGAATCCCAATTTTACAATTTAAAACCATCTTCCTCCTCCAAGGATGATTCTGACCAAGTAAGAATAATTTCCAACAGAAAATTGTCAAAATATACCCAAAAGTGTTGTTTCCCTATATAAACTATAGTAAACTTTACCCCCTCCCCAAGGGAGAACGGATAGCTCGGGGGTCCTGAAAGTTACAATTTAAACTAGAAATTGTTGGCTAACAATTTGACGGGCTTTTCACTGTAAGGGTTACTTCCCTTACACCAGTAGTAAAAGTCCTGGTATCTGGTAAAATTATATGTTCGAATTTGAACTCTCTCAAATACCGGAAGTTGATCTTTAATGGTCATTTGTGTCAATAAACCATGTAGCCCATCATCCTAGCATGCTACAGACCAAATATCAATACCCTGGCCATTTCCGTTATTGAGAAGGAGTCTTTTGAAGATTTTAACATAATTGACCCCAATGACCTTGAACATTGGTCAAGGTCATTCATATTTTCAAACTTGATAGCCAATAACCTGACCATGTTATGTATGAAATAGTAGGTCTCTAGACCTTGTGGAACTTTAGAAGAAGTTTTTTGAAGTCATTATCTTGAAATAACACATATGAAGTTTGTGACCTTGATTGTGACCTGGATAGTTGATCAATGTCAACCATTTTTTTTAAACCTGATACCCCGACATCTCAGAATCTTTCACATTAAATATCAAGACTCTAGACCTTGTGGAACTTAAGAAGATGATTTTTTAAGATTGGTACCCAATATAGTGCATTTTAACTTTGACCCTTGCCGAGAACCGGAAGTTGACATTTTTTGTTAAAACAGTATGAGAGAAAAAGTTTGCTCTTGCTTATCTCCATTTGATATCCAAAGATCAACCTCGTGTTTGATATCGTTAACGAAATATATTGGTATAGGCTGTTAACCAATCAGAGTTCGTGGTGGCCATCTTGGAATATTAATTGCTCCAAAAAGTAACATAAGTTCGTAAGGGCCCCTAGAGGAATACATGTACCAATTGTGGTTAATATTGCAATGGCAGAATTGGAGAAGAAGATCGTTGAAGTTTTAACATATTGTCAGCATTTGAAAGGATCAAAGGAAATATCTCAAAATGGCGTACAACGTTAATGGTAAATGTTACAGAAAAACTAAAGACATCAAATTCATCGGAATGACATTCTTCATCAATCTATTGAAGAATTTTTCAAAAAAAAATGAAAAATGAATGTTTTTAAAAAAATTGGTGAACTTCGACCCAGGGGTGCACTTTTTAATTAGAAATATTTTGTATTAAAGGGGCATCACGCTGAAGTAACTTTTTTTTGTGTCTTTTTTCCAAATACTACATAAACATATCAAGTGAGACTCCTTATGGAAAATGCCGATCGGATTTGGCTGAAAAAGATTCATAAAAATGATTAAATCTAAGATAATCATCGGTATTTCTACCTGTCTGACCAACGTTTTGTTCAGGGATTTCCCTCTACTAGCGCATGCGCATAGCACACCATTTCTTTGTAAACAAAATGACTGGCCGTGTGAAGTAAGCCAAAGAAAAGTGTTGTACCGTGTCAGCTACGAAGCGAATAGTTGCCAAATGGTCAAAAGATAGCGCAAGGGGTACGTTACGGAATCATTATTGCCAGTGGGAAGTATTCAAAGCAGAAAATAACTGCCCTAGCAGTCAGTACGGTGCATGTTTTCTTCCGGATAGCGGCCGGTTAAGCTGAAATAAAATCGACAGAAATGCTAGCGCTGTTTATGTTATGAATAAATATCTAAAACTATTAACCTCGCTAGTATCATTGTGTGAGTTTGAACACAGATGAACTTAGTTTAATATGTTAATGGGCATGTATCGGAGAGAGTTTACTTTGTGTTTTTTTATAATTATACAGTGGTTTATGCAAACGAAAGGGATAAGTGACTGGTTAGTTTGATTTTGCCATGAGGCCCCCCAAGGGATAACTGCTGTGATGGCCACGGCGTATTCTGTTCTCTGATCCTCTGTCGGTGCTCGGGGTCAAATGAGATACGTGCGCTATTAGATTTACATAATTTATAATATTACCGGGATCAGTAAAATGGTATGATTTAATTATATTGCTGAATTAAACGATTGTTTTTTGTTTTGACATGCAAGTTTTAAATTAGTACTAATATAATACCCGGCCTGCCCTGGCGCGACGACGCAATATATAAAAAAANGTTTTGCCATACAGTTTATTGTGTGTGATGGTTAATATGACTTCCTAAATGTTAGCGTTTGGAGACAGTGAAAGTGGGAAAGAGAGTATACATAGATTTATATTCATGGTCTAGAAAAAAAATGGCCAAAGACATTGAGTTGTTTAATGTAATAAATAAATTCACAAACGTTTCCTTTTTATATTCGCGTGTAGTTTGTCATTGCATATATGCACTTTATGTAAACATTTGAAAAGGGATATTCGTCTCGTGAATATTCCTTTTTACAGAAAGGTTTGTCCCATTGTTGAGGGAGTGTTTAGCCCCGTACCACCTGTACCGGTCACGGGAGAAGGCTGTGATAAATTGTAAAAACTTGTGCCCCATCCTTTGTTTAATTTTATTGGCAACAAATTTATGTTAAAAGCTAAATAAATTTAAATTCTTAATATTGGCAAGTGTGCAATTAACTTCTGATGATGAATAATTACTGTTCAATAAGTTTGAATACGGAATTAGAAATCATATAACTTGGTTTCATAGTGCGGTAAGAAGTTGCAGTTGCCTGACGGCCCCTCTCTGAGGGCCCCTTTGTAAACCGTTTCATCTCGCTCGCACCACTTGTGTTTGCTGCCTAATCAGGTGACGTTATCGGCGCTATTTTTAGCCGGGCTTTCCCGAACAATTCAAGTGGTCAAACTGGACATTTGGAACGGACTATGAATATGGGGATAGCGAGGTAACATAAGTGGAAGTGCCTACAATACATACATTCATTAAAAAAAAAACGCCTTTTCACGTGATGTCCCTTTAACATGTTGTGAGAAAAAGTTAGAAATGGAAATTATCTACAAATAATTAACTTTCACAAATTCTGTACAATCAACGGTTTTCGAGTAATAGCGGTTTTAAAGATTTTACCCTATGACGTCATGGCGGCCATTTTGTTTTTTTGATGAAGTTGAAAGTGTTACCAAATGTTAGAAGACATCTAGGGAAACTTGTCCCGTTACAACTAAACGAAATATTTGTCATTGATATTGGAGTAAAACAAGTTTTAAAATATTGCCAAATTTTTAAAAGATCAAAGGAAACATTTCAAAATGGCGTACAACCTTAACGGTAAATGTTACAGAAAAACTTAAGACATCAACTTCATCAGAATGACATCCTCCATCGATCTGTAGAAGTATTTTTCCAAAACAATGAAAAATGAATGTTTTTTTTTTAAATTATGACCTTTGACCCAACAGCGAGCTTTTTTATTTGACCTTTAAATGAAAAACCATGTGGTAATTAAAGTTAGCCCCTAAGATAATCTACATATAATATAATTGCGTCAATTCTGTAAATTAAACCGTTTTTGAGTTATGGCCATTTTAAGATATTGACCTATGACGTCATGGCTGCCATATTTTATTTTTGACCTACTTCAAAATGTTGCTTGATCAGCTTTAGACCTTTTCCTACAACGTACTTAAAAGACTATAAACCTCTCTTTTACCAATCAAAAGATACAGATTCCACAAAATACGGAAGAAGAATAATAAGAATAAGAATAAGAAACATAACAAAAACAATAGGTCTTTTCACCAGTTGGTGAAAAGCCCTAATAAAGCCCCTGATGATCTTTCCATCCATGCAGAGAAAATGACTGTAATACCTTTTAGTCTGGAGAAGAAGATTTTTGAATTATTGGTTAATTTTCCCTTTTGGGCCCCGCCCTGGCCCCTAGGTTTGGGGTAGGAATCCCAATTTTACAATTTGGTAGCCTCATCTACCAAGGATGATTCTGACCAAGTTTGAAAATATTCTATCCACTGGTTCTTGAGAAGAAGTTGATAATGTAAAAGTTTACGCACGACAGACGACGACGGACGGAAAGTGATTGGAATAGGTCACTTGAGCAAAGCTCAGGTGACCTAAAAATGTTACGTTACCAGCTAGTGTTTGTCGCCAAATCAGCAGTCATGATTACTGATTTTAATCATTTAAAAGAAGGTAAAAATTGTGTTGCCAAAATTTCATTCTTTGTTGTTATTTTAATCTTCAATCTTAACATGTATGATCGACGACTCAAAATAAACAATTTGAAGGGAGGTAATCCAATATGGCTGACCAGAAACTCGAGATCGATAACCCAAGAATGACTTGTTCCTCTGTATAGTGTGCACCCCCTTTTTGACATGACAATATTTACCCAAAAAAGTGTTCACTATACGCGCAAATTTATGGTAGATACTTACTGCGAGGGGCGAGTCGGTCGATGTAAGATAACAGCTGAGACTTGGCCACTCCTGGGTCACCCATCAAACAAATATTTATATTTCCTACAAATAACACAACATCAGTATCTAACTTTGCAACGTATTTTCAATTGAAGAAATACTATAATCCAATTATCAAATTTACTGTTTACTTGATATTAATTGCGGAAAACCACATTTTCCTCAGAGTGTTATCATATTTTCTTATAAAGCCACATGTAACTTGATAAAAACAACAATTTTCACAAATGTCTTCATATTCTCTGCCTAATAATATATACCCGACCTATGGAAACTACCACTTTTTACTTTTAACTCATTGAGCTCTGATACCATCATGCTGGGGTGAAGACAATTTAGACAAACGGTAACAATATTTTTTTTACATATCAACAAAACATTCTATAACAAATCTTAACGAGTGATTAACACTAACCTCTGATTTTCATGCCCCTTGGTGATTTGTCAACGCCACCAACCAAAAGAAGGAGCAGCGCTTTCTTGACGTCCTCGTGACCAAAGATCTCCGGGGCTATACTGCTTGCTAATTTATCATAGAAGTCATCCTCTGCAACCTTCTTAATCTCATCTTCTGATAACTCCTCTGCTCCTAATTCATCGTCCTCCGTCTTATTCATCTTGACAATTCTCTACAAATACATACAGAATACCCTCGATTTTTATTATGATTCTCCCAATTGAACAAGAGCTGTCGGAGAACAGCATAGCCTATGTATGTTATTATAATACTGCAACTATCAATAGAAACACATGTATAGTTAAACGTTGATTAGTGCCTGTCATTTTATTTGCCACCTCACTTACCACCAGGATATTCCAAGGACTATTAAATGTGTAGAAACATCTATGTGAAGTGATTGCTTACACTCGATATAAATGACTTAAACTCATAATAGACAACTGTGTATTGAGTGTGATGATCCAACACTGTCTGGAAAAAACTTGCACAAAAACTTTAACTTCGGAAGGTGGGACGCTGACGCCAGGGTGACTACATTAGCCCCCCTATTCTTTGAATAGGCGAGCTAAAAACTGGGGTTTTTTTCAGTACAATATCAGTCTGCTTAATAAAATATTTTCAAAACAATGAATTGATTGTAAAATGTAGGTCTCCGTTATGGTTTCTTGAAAAGGGCAAAGAGGAGCTTAATGTAAAAACAATTACTATAAGCGGATAATAAAGGTCGGAGTGACCTACTTTTGATATATTGCTGTGGTACTCAAGAGTCGAGATGTATCTATATATGTAAAGTTTGATTGCAGTTAACGTTGTATTTCTTGTATTGATCATGAGTAAAGGAGGTAATGTAAAATTTATCTAAGGAATTAACTATAAGGGCATTATTTGTTTAGGTCACACAATCATGAGGAAATAACAAGCAAGCAGTCTTTCTCAGGTTTTATATACTTACATGTGCCTCTAAAAAGGTTTCTGATAATAATCCCTGCTGCATATCCCTGAACCCTTGTTTCATCATTGGTAAGAAAACCTGATCTATGGTCAAGGAAAAATTATTTCAAGTTGCAGTTAAACAGTTTTCTTTCTTTCTGAGGTAATTCCATTCATTATAAGATTGCTTTCAGTGAGGTAGGAAAAGGATACACCAGATATGCTGATATGATCTCCTGGCTGAGCAAGGCGTGTCATCTCTCCACGACAAAGCACCGTCATACCACGCGGGATGTTCCCAACAGGCACTTGATCACTCTGAAATCAGACATCAAGATTAACAACAGCACTGTACCATAAACAGGAGTTTTTCTAGTTGAATTGCAAAAAGGCCCATGTCAAATGTCAATTGGGAAAAATCATTGATGTATCTGCTGTCAGCAGAGAATAAAAATCATCCATGTAACGGCTAGCCTATAAAAACAAACATGCAACACTGGTTAGCCATGTTTCCTGTTTATTCACATCCAAAGGGTCAGTTAACGTTGTATGGCCTTGTAAGACTTCTTTACAAAATATCGTCAATTTAAGAATTGGTTAATTTTGACGAGATTCGGGGAAAACTTTTCCCACCAGTTTTTTGGAATAGGGTCGCAAATTCAGCAATAACAAGTTACCTGAAACACTGTTTTTTGGCTACTCCAGTGAAAAAATCTTGACTAACTGACCCCATGTAATAACTTCAAGATAAATCGCTTCTATCCCTATTTGTGTTTCCTGTCTATATTTTTATGGATGGTATCCGTTTTTACATATAAAGATGATGATAAAATTTGACAATTAAACATACTGAAGTGTCTTATATGCATTGAAATTGTTGCAACTTACATGCTCTTGAATTTTCACTTCTTGGAATTTTATGAACTTTGACCCTCGGGTCTGCAGATAAAGACGACCTCCCGATCGATTTGTTGTACAGTCCTGACTGGGGCACATGATCAAAGGCATGAAAGAGGGCGAGCTGATTGGCTGGTAAGTCTCGTTACCACAGGTATCACAGGTGTAGGTGGCCACAGAGAGCATTGGTTTAACCTCTGTGGCCCTGGTGACAATGCCCTTGACACACACCAGTTTTCCGATACTGTCAGCCTTGACATCGCGGATTGCAGAGTGCTTCTGTCCAGCTTGGGATTTGAAGTAAAGTTCACTGGTGAATAGAAAGAACTCACAAATAAGCCATATTTGCTAACAGAAAACGAATATTCTTAAGAAGTGTTGAAGCATGAATCATAAATTTTGAAAACAAAAAATTGTTGAAGTAATTTTGAATCAAAGTACTGAAAGTACTGAAAGCTAAGGCAAAAGATATATATTATTTTTGGAATGGAGAACAAAATAAAGACGAAGTTCCCATCATATTGTACAGAAAGATTTACTGTTAATTTATGAATCAAAGTTTTATGTAAAAGTGTACCACTGTGAAGTTATTCTTCTTGTGCTTCCCTTTGTCCATACAATGTATTTCATAGAACATTAAAAACTGAAACTGGCATTTACCCCTTTGACCAATACCTGATTATTTTAAACCATTAAATAGATTATGCACAGATTGTGAACATCTTTGAACTTTGCCTTTGTTGTTGAATAATATATCAAACAAGTTTCTTTAGAATCTTGCCTTATCTGACAAAGTTACTTGGCATAAAACCATTGACCAATCAGAGTACAGTATGCTAATTAATTAGGCATGGATTTCACTCAACTTTGAACTTATCGTCTAAGTTTGTATATTGATCAATATATATTCAAGCAAGTTATCTTGTAAAGTGTGCACATCGACCAGGGTTGGCATGCTTTTTAATACGTGTGAATTTTGTTCAAGTTTCAATTTTGCATCAGTCAGTGTATATTGTTACAGAACAATATTTATAAGGATGTTTACTTGCCGAAACTAAATTGTGGATAAGCAAGTGGATTACTGCTACC
>NW_018404360.1:214644-218306 GCF_002113885.1 Mizuhopecten yessoensis
TCGGTCCGCCGATATTTTCCTGTTTGCGTAGAGCACAAAGCCGTTTACTGGAACGTTACATATTATGTAACACCTAAGTATTTCCACATCAACCATGCCAAACTCTTTAAAACCTTTATTATCATCGTAGGTGACGTTGGAGAATAAATGTTCACCATCATATTCATCGCTTCAATCTACACGTCCGCCATTTTTATGATTTTTTTTCAATTTGAAATTCTCTCGCACACCTTTGGTTATTACTAGGGTACACTGCCGTGAATATCGAAAGTAATGACAAAACAACCAATCAGAAGCCTTCTACTATACGCGTTCGGGTTTGGTATAGCAACAACCCGACTTCACACTTCCTGGCTACCGATCAAAGCCTACAGACCGAGAAACGACTATAGTCGTGCGTAGCACTGACGGCCCGACTTTTCAAAACGACTATTGTTGTGCGTAGCAGCCTAAGGGATAATTGGTTTGTAATATGAACTTTTTATGTTGATCTCCTACATAATTGTAAGTTATACTCCGCCTTATATGTCGTAAATTATCAAGTTTACGTAACAAGTGCAAGCGAAATCTTAATTGACTGCCATGTTGGAAACTTCGTCTGTCTTCCGATATAGGTCAGACGTCTAAATATGGGTGTCATGACCAAATATGGAAATTGTAGTAAACATGACGGCATCAGTAGTAATTCTATATTTGGCCGTGAAGGCCATATAAGGAAACGGGTAATTGCGATAACATCCACGCGGGATCTAACATGGCCGTCGTTTCTGTTTTTAGAGTTTTTAGTAAGGATTTGTTATTTCAACGATGAACGAATATGCAATATTTTGATAACATTATAATCATATGAAGCGTGAATCATATATATTATTACAGATTAGCACTTTTAATTTTCCTCAGTTAGTTGGAACAGGACTGCTTCATAGCTCTGACCACGCAATATATAAATGTAAACAGGGACGTAAATGCAAGAGTCACCAATTTTAGCCAATCACAGGACAATATTTCCGTGTAAAGGGTTAATCCAGCGACAGTTCCAAGAGTAAATACGAATTTTATAGAAGGATACTTATTTCTAACTAAGAATAAGATTATATCCAATGTCTTGTGAGTGAACTTGAGTCCGTGGTAATGGATTTTATTTGCAGTTTGTTTAGTATTACTGATAGGTGACGTTATGTCTCGTTTATGAATATCTGAGCTCATTAACTAAAGTATTTTTACCGGAAGTTGCGTGTAGCATGCATGACCTTCAGTCAAGTGGCTGTTCCCGATTGAGATAAACAGGGTGCATTTTTAATAAGAATACGACGCTGTGATAAGATCATATGTTCTACAAAGGAAAGGAATGATATTTACAAGCCATTCAAGTGCATTTGAGTCCAAAGTTACGCATAATAAAGACAGTAGGTCCGTTATATGATTCAATTTAGTACCAGTGGTTACCGCTAGAGGCGTCTGTGTGAAAACGACATTTATGAATATCTTGAGCTCATTAACTAAAGTAATACCAATAGCTGGCAGCTAACGCCTTAGCTAAAAATTGAATTTTTTGAGAAGTTCTGAACTTTAATTTTTTTTTTTTTTAAGTCTTGTCATAATTTGTACAAATGCATTATTTTTCAGGAATACTTACAATCTCCTCATCAACTCGGGAGGGTATTTGTTTTTTGGGTCGCGAGTAATTTCTGCTCCATGATCAGGATGGTTCCTCTGTTCCATGAGAAGACGATGCTCAATATACACATCCAGAGCATCTTTATTCACAACCTGAAGAAGAAATTAAGGAACAATACATATTATAGAATTTCACATCCCACAATTAATCTATCTGGCTTGAAATTCTTCGTCATATTGTTCTTTGCTGAATTCAAAATAGGCATAATTAATTCAATCGTTACTTTTTCTTTGTAGAAAATGGAATGTATGCAGTTACAACATTTAGCCATTTTTGAAACAATACTATGCTACAGCAAGAATGTGTCCCATTATTTTCTTTATTATGGATTACCTATTGATTTTAGACCTGCACTTATTTTCTGACTTCAAGAAACTTTTCCGGAGGAAATGAAAAACTTATGGAATTTCAATGATCTTAGTTTGACATCTTCTAATATTTACTTCTCTCTCTTTGTAGTCAGGCAAAAGTTCTTGAACGGCATCACTAAATATGTTGATGTATCGTCTGGTATTATCCACAATAGCTTCGCCCAGATCAGGGTCATATTCTGTTATGTCATCAACTTCGATGGTCAGACCAACTTGCTCTCGGTGAGCAATTTTTACCTGTTAAAAAAAGCCAAAATATTAAGTATATATGCTTAACTTTAAATACCGACTACTGATATACAATATGCATAATAATCATGTTATTTATATATATAATTCCAACTTAAAAGTGTTCATAGGTTCCCTATAGCTTATATTTAATGTTGCAATTTAGCAGAAAATTGTTGGCAGCTGTCAAACCAATCAGCATCACATCTGCCAATCTTTTGTACACCTCTGTCCACTTAATCTAACAAATGAAAGTTGGTCATAACATTAGAAACAACTGATATGAGGAACTATCTATAAACCTATAAAAAAGATGTGAGTATTTTGGTTCATATGGACAATGGACCGCTTTCTTTTTGTGCAGGTTTCAATATCATTGTATTTTATCGTTTACTTCTTTTCAGCAACAAAATATATTTTATTATATTTAGTACCTAATCATACTTGCTAAATGACCCGCATTCTGCGGGTCACACCCGCAAAATGAACCTATCACCCGCGACGATCTTATGACCCGCGCGGGTCATACGTATCTCCCGCATTCCGTAAATATGACCCGCAATCACCCGCATCCGCGTCTTTTATTAGGATCTCTGTACTTCCGGAAATGTTCTGTTCGTGTCTCTCGGAAGTTTAGGTTTCAGTTGTAGGTAAAGTCTGTATACTAAGTGATTTGTTTTCACAATGGCGTCCCTGTTTCGGAACCAGCCTGGCAAATTCAAAAGGTGAGTACTGTTCACTGTTACTACAATGCATATAATCCCGATCGTAGCGCTTGTCATTTCACTTTCACAAATGGCTTCTAACCCGAGGAAACGTTCGTTATTTTAGTGTTCATCGTCAAAAAAGAAAAAGTATGCCTGTAAGTACAATGCTTCGTGGGAATAAGATTATGAGTGGCTTCAGAAGAGTAATATTGGACCCGATCATGCCTATTGTAAACTGTGTACCAATCATTTTTCGGTAGCTTAGGGTGCTACGTACGATATCAAAAGGCATGCAGTTAAAGAACCCTTTGAGAATGATCTTAGGTTTGGTTGTTGTGTAGGCTAATGAAGGCATGTTTGGTACTTTCAGTGAGTAATGCTGACTCTGAGAGAACATTTTCCATGTTGAAGAACATCCAGACAGAAGGGAGATCTGAATTAGGAAATGATACCATATGTGCTTTGTTATGTGCAAAACTAAATCAACATGGTTCATGCTTTCAGTATGCACCTAGGAAAAGAAAAACATGTATATTGATTAAGAATATGTAATAAAACAATGAAGGTGTGATAAAATGTTTTGTTAATTTCAAAAAAGTCATTGATTTTGCCAGAAGACAAAACATAATACGCCGTAAAGCCGAGACCCCGCGAAATTATTAAATTTCCACACAAATT
>NW_018404360.1:219179-234839 GCF_002113885.1 Mizuhopecten yessoensis
AGAAGAAGTCGTTTGAAGTTTTTGACATATTTGACCCCTGTGACCTTGAAAACAGGTCAAGGTCATTTTCGTTCTCAAACTTTGTAGGGCTCCTACCAACGAAGCTTTCAGCCAAATATCATGACTCTAGGCCTGTCCGTTCTTCAGAAGAAGTTGTTTAAAGGAAAAGTTGACGGACGAGGACGGACGGACGACGCGCCACGGCATAAGCTCACTTGAACTAACAATGAAGGTGTGATAAAATGTTTTGTTATTTTCAAAAAAGTCATTGATCTTGCCAAAAGACAAAACATAATATGCCGTAAAGCCAAGACCCCGCAAAATTATTAAATTTCCACATAAATTTTCGTTCGCGCGTTATCACCCCCCATAGAATTTCCCAATGGGGGTCATGACCCCCATTGGGAGATTCAAAGGTTAGCAGGTCTGCCTAATAGGAAAATATGGATGGCTATACACTATCTAAGTTAACAACTAACCAGGCTATTAGCCAGCCACCCGCCTGCCCGTCTTTTGGACAGGCAGTTTTCATAAAAGGCCCATTTAGACGGGCTACTTCTCACTATATATCCTTACTATTTAATTTTGGACAGGCAATATTGTCAAAATTTGCTAAATATCAGCTTTTTGGACAGGTAGGTTTAAAATCCTGGCTTAAGGCCTGCAACTAACACATTATTTTGTGTTTGTGGGGAAACTCATGTCATGCGATTCACACAATAGTATTGCAATGATTAAAGTGCTATAATCATAATAAATATTGCAATAGTTTTTGGTTGAACAAGTTTGATGCGTTTCTTATGTTTCGTTTTGCTCTACAGAGCTTGCATCCTAGTATTTGATGCAGATTTACTTTTGTGTCTTCTGATTCTATACAAAGTAATTTATAAGCATGACCAAACATTGCAGCCTTTGTCCCTGTATTTCAGGGAAGATTAAACCTGTGATGTCTTCTGAGAATGAAGAAATTGTCACTAACAAGTTAATAATACTACAAATAACGATGTATTGTTATCATGGCGCAATATCTATTCCAAAGCATCAACAATAGTGCAGTAAATTGATCCACTGCTGATACATAAGCAATCAAGCATGTATTCTTTAATTCTGCATTTCTGGTGTCAAAGTTTTATTGCTTTAAGGGGACGTCAACCGACAATCACAGGTGCTGGACAAACCTACACGCTTGTACACAAGTTAACACATGGACATCAAATATATCCCTACGATATCATTCTGTCTTGACTGATCAATTGAATGACCATGGCAAAAGAACGTTTATTCATTGTAGCTTAATTTTACCAGTTGCTGTCCATAGACAAAATCTTTTCCTCCTTCAGCACCATCGACATAAAATTCTTTGAGGAAGGTCTTGATCTTTTCTGCAATCAAAACAATACACACAAGATTGGAAACAAATATAATACAGTACAAATCTGATCTCACACATAAATTTTCATAATAATTTATCTTGCGATTTCATCTCAACATGGTCATTTGGAACCAGCTGTCTTTCCATGCCGACGCTTTTTGTTTTACAAGTCCTTTATTAAAAAGGTGATGATCTATATTTGCCTTGATAACTTACCTTTATCGGCTTCATAATCCCGGGGTGGCATGTTCTTACTTATTTGTTTTTATCTTCAGAAAACTGTCTACGTTTGATGCGGTATGATCCCCTTTCTCTCCTATGTTTACAAAGCCCACCAAAAACCGCGCGAAATTTCTGTCCACGTGAGCAATAACAGGAAGTATTGAAAAAGTAAAAATTGAGCCGGGGTAAAATTCATGCGCCGGAACTAATTTTCATACCTTTTTCTATAACATATTAGTTCTAAATCATTTCTACTTATGGTTTACGTAGGATATATTGGCTGCAACTAAGTTTAATTATTTTTCTCTTCACGACTCAAAACAGATTTGAAAATTTGATGGAGAGCACCTGTTTTCCGGATTTACAGTCACAAATGCTTTATCGTTTAGACTACCCAGATTGTATTTTATAACTTTCATGTGAAGTTACATATTTTGGTACCATAAATAAAAAGAACTGTTATGTTGTAAACAATAATTAAATGATTATGTTATTTTTATTGTTGTCTTTATATGGACCTTCACGGTAACTTTGACCGGAAAATTCTTTTCTCATTGCGCATGCCTGACCCCATTGACCCTAATATGGCGAAAAACAGAAATGGTGAGGCATATGTCACGTAAAAGAGAAAGTACTTCAGAACAATGTTGTAAATTATCTGATGGATTCATGATTCTCTTTTGTTTTGTAGCATAAATTAAAGAGTTCACAGAAGGACAAAGTAAGGCAGTTCATAGCCTTTACGCAGACGGGAGAGAAGTCAGCGATCACTTGTCTCTCCGCTTTCGATTGGAAACTGGATGTAGCAGTTGACAACTTTTTCCAAACCCCAGACCGTTACAGTTGTGATTCCAGAGTAACGGTGGACAGAAAGAGACTGGAACAACTATGGGGAAGATACAAGGGTAAATTTGATCTACATGGAAACTGGATGTATAACAAATATCGGTGGTATACTGAGTACTAGATTTCGTGTTTTTATTGTTGTCAGTGCTGTGCTATGTGCTAAATATATTGCACAATTTCCACAGAGTTGTGCGTAATGTCATTTATTTGTGCCTGGTTATCATATACTTGTTTTTCTTCATTAAAATTGACGACTTTTAAAAAGAAAAATCTGTACATTGATAATATTTTAGCAACTGAAGGTGGTTTACTATTGTCTGAAGTTTAAATTATATACATGTACAGTAATCAGTATATTGACTGAGACATTGTGTCGAGTAAAGGTTGATGGCAAAGACCACAGCTCCTGGACACACTTATATGATGTGTATATACTCAACATGTATAACACTAGTATATTATGTATTATATTAGTTTGTCCAGAACATACATGTGGCTAAGACCAAATTAAAACAACATGTGTAAGGTCATAATTAAGTTGAAAAAGTCGAACAATAATTTCTATTCTATTTTAACCTTTTTTTAACTGTTCAAAGATGTGTGTTTACACACACGCCTGTGAATGGTTAAAAGGTAAAAAAAAATACAGTGACCTTGAAGTTCTAAGTTTAACACTTTTGTTATGACAAAAAGTGGAATAACACACGTGTATATAACTGTCTCCCAGTCAAATCATATCATTGAGTAACCAGTTTCTGAGCCTTTAAGACATATTGTCGAATTGATGAGTGTGAGCAAAATTAAACGGCATAGTGCATCATGCTTTGTATCAACAATGTTTAGTCTTAAATTTTACCTGGACAGTCATTTTGAAATCACTAATTTGCAATGATGACTAGTCTCATCCTTTGGTCATCATTGAACAGTTTCTGTTTTGTCTTTTCATAGCTCACATAATATTTACTGTGATCAGAGACGTATAATACAGAGATTGGCAACTTGCTCTTGGCCTTACTATTGGTCACTGGTATCGAGAGTTACGCTTCACCTGCGCCATATTGGATATGCGGTTCGCTGCATTCAACTCAAATCATAATAATGCCATGAGAAAACATCGCAAATCAACGTAACATTAAAACCGTACGTAGCTACAAAATGTAGCTGAGATTTCCATGCGGTTTGGGAGTGCTACATTGAATGTAAACTTGAATGATTAAGATTGCACATCGTGGCTGTGTTTACATATCGGTAATTATTCTGGCTTCAGGATAACACTATCTCCGTTTTTGTTCTTTAGACAATTTCAAAAAAGTTTTCAGAAATTAATTATATGATAATATTTCTATCCAGGAAATTAAATGAGGTTGTTACAATACTTGCAAAGTTTCATAATTCAGCTGTGAAAAGACAGGTTTTTCTGAGAAATCAAGTTAAAATGGCGGCTCTGATTTTGAGGGTTATTTCTATCATGACAAATTTTGAACACTATCTCCGTTTTTTTTCTTTAGACAATTTCAAAAAAGTTTTCAGAAATTAGTTATATGATAATATTTCTAACCAGGAAATTAAAATGAGGTTGTTACAATACCTGCAAAGTTTGATAATTGAGCTCTGAAAATACACTTTAAAATAACCATGTGAAAATGGCGGCTGTGATGTGCGAGAGTTAATTCCTTTCATGACACCGGCACTCCTTTCTCGTTCATCTTTTTATTTCAAAAACGTATTCAGATATAACATTATATTTCTAACCAGCTTCTTTATATGATCCATATATCTAGGATAAGTGACATGTTGACACGAACTAACGAATACACGATCGAACTCTCACACAGGTAACTCACTGACCAGACTATCGTCACCAGGTCGATAAGCTGTCAAAACAAACACTCGTAGATCATGCGTGATTTTGCGAGATCAGCGAGAGTTGCCAATCTCTGTATTATACGTCTCTGCTGTGATACTGTATTATTTATTGTCCAAACGTCCAAAAGTGTAGAAGTGCACTAGAAAAAGAAATAAGAACAGCGTTTGTATCCTCTATATTTTTGAATGATAGCCAAACATTTACTTAATTTATTAATATAAGAATAAGAGGAAATTCATTAAAAAAAACAATTGTGCTACCTAAATTTGCTCTGGATTCCCTTCCCACCAGAGGGCATACCTTGGGATGGGGTCAAATGAGGAAATTAGGTCGTAACTTGGAAACAGTAGAGCTCACCACTCTATAATCACCCGTTAATCATACATGCTACCAGGATTTGGCCTTCTGTTGGTCCCCATTTCAGGGAACTTAACCCCACAGTCATACCATGGAAATGGATGTACTCCCCACCCTACAATCACATATATACAATTGATTGCCATGAAGAGATGAATGCACATTTGTCTTTAGCCCTGCCCCTGGAAACTTTATTTTAACATGAAAACTGTTGAAACTTTTACCTTATCACATACATGCCAGAATCCTTGGAGACTTATCTGTGAGTTTTACAATCATTTTTAGGGAATTGAGGTTAAAATAAAGGAGGTTTTATTCGCGTTTTTCACGGCAAAAAGACTATCTTACTCAACTAAATTAATGAAATAAAGCACAAAATCTTTAAGTAAGGAACTTTGACTTTGGCAAGGTTTTTTTGTATGAATATGATTATATTTATTTAATAGCACAAAGTTTACAATACAAAATATCACATAGTTGAGATATACTGAAGAAGCAGATTTTACTTTAAATTTCGTAATTTAGTTGGACAGGTCACTATTCGCAGCAACGACATTGACTACTGATGTTCAGTTTAAACTTTGAACTTGGGTTTGTAAAAATAAGGATAATAGTTGTCTATGTTCTTTTACATTTGAACTTCTTGATAATGTAACAAAATGTTGAAACATGCATTTAACAAGACGACAGAAATAATCAGCTGTGAAAGTGAAGAAAACTGTGTTCAGTATTTGAACTTTTAAATTACATTTTCCATCTTCTTCATGACATGCCCCATATATATATTTACCAGTCGTTCTCTTTCCTTTTGTAGTGAAATTATATTTGTAAAGAAACACTTAGCCGGACATCATATTTATTAGCTCACCTGGCACAAAGTGCCAAGTGAGCTAATGCCGTGGTGCGGCGTCCGTCGTCCGTCCGTCGTCCGGCGTCAATATTTTACTTTAAACGACTTCTTCTTAATAACCGAAAGGCCTAGGGTGATGATATTTGGCGAGAAGCAAACTGGGATGAAGGGCTACCAAGTTTGTTCAAATAAATGACTTTCATCTATTTTCAAGGTCACAGAGGTCAAATATGTTAAAAACTTTAAACAACTTCTTCTCAATAACCAAACTGCCCAGGGAGATGATATTTTGTCAGTAGCATGCTAAGATGAAGGGCTACAAAGTTTGTTCAAACGAATGACCTTCTCCCATATTCAAGGTCACAGGGGTCAAATTTGTTTAAAATCTTTAAACAACCTCTTATGAATAACCATGGGTCCCAGGATGTTTATACTTTGCAAGTTGCATCCTGAGATGAAAGGTTTTACAATGTGTTCAACATAATGACTTTGTTCGACGTTCAATCACAGGGGTGAAATGTTTAAAAAAAAAAATAACAGGGTCTTTTGAACGAATTTTAATCATAAATACTGATATTTTGCCTGTAGCTTTATTTTAGATCACTTTTAAGGTTACAAGTGTGAGATTTATACCAGGTGAGCGATGCAGGCCCATTGGGCCTCTTGTTAAAGTTTCTAGCAATGAACTA
Source organism: Mizuhopecten yessoensis (assembly GCF_002113885.1). Lineage (NCBI taxonomy): Eukaryota > Metazoa > Mollusca > Bivalvia > Pectinida > Pectinidae > Mizuhopecten > Mizuhopecten yessoensis. Next base: position 225,383 of record NW_018404360.1, read on the forward strand.
ACCTTACAAACATGACAGAAAACATGTTTTATGCTAATTCTACTGACAGTGTGAGGTATCAACTTCACAGGAAATTTTGATACTGAACCAGACACTGCGCGTAGTGGTTAAGACTAAGAATGTCAGGCATTCTGTAGTATCACGGAAATTAATGGCAACAATAAGAGAGGATCAAACTAATTCTATAATATGAATTATAGACACACCTAGTCCGAAGGACCAAGCTGAGCTTATGCCATACCATGGCGTCCGTCGTCCGTACGTCAACAATTTCTTTAAACGACTTCTTCTTCTTAACCACTGGTTAGAATTAAACTAAATTTGACTGGAAGTATCCCTAGGTGGTGGGGATTCAAATTTGTACAAATGGTGGGGCTGACCTCCCAGGGGGCTGAGGGGCGGGGCCAAAAGGGGTCAATTTGGCCATATTGCTTTAAGCGACTTCTTCTCTGGAACCAAGAAGTGGATATCAACCATTTTTGACTGGAAGCATCCCTAGGTGGTGGTGATTAAAAATTGTACAAATGGTGAGGCTGACTCCCTAGGGGGCTTAGGGGCGGGGCCAAAAGGGGGCAATTTGGCTATATTGCTTCAAACGACTTCTTCTGAAGAACTGTGCACTGGATATCAATCATATTTAATCAAAAGCATTCCTGGGAGGCAGGGATTTAAAATTGTACAAATGGTGTGGCTGACCTCCCAGGGGGCTGAGGGGCAGGGCCAAAAAGGGTATTTGGCTATACTGCTTTGAGCGACTTCTTCTCTGGAACTAAGTGATGGATATCAACCTTATTTGACTGGAAGCATCTCTAGGTGGTGGAGATTCAAAATTGACAAATGGTTGGGCTGACCCCCCAGGGAGCTGAGGGGCGGGGCCAAAAGGGGTCAATTTGGTTATATTGCTATAAACGACTTCTTCTGCAGAATTATGCCATTTATATTGATCATATTTGGTCGGAAGTATTCATGGGAGGCAGGGATTCAAAATTGTACAAATGGTGGGGCTGACCCCACGGGCTATGGGGTGGGGCCAATAAAATGTATTACTTGGAAATGGTTGAGATCCCCACCATATAACCATATATACAAATGCTGAGTATAAAGAGAAGAATGCACATTTGCTTCCAGGATGTCCCTAGGGTCTGGCCCCACCCTTGGAGACATAGTCCCTGGGCCATAACTTGAAAACAGTTGAGATCCCCACCACAAAACTATATATACAAATGCTGGGCATAAAGAGACGAATGCAATCATGATATCAGAATAGACCCTGGGGTCTGCCCCACCCTTGCAGACTTGGCCCCTGGGTCATAACTATGAAACGGTTGAGATCCCCACCCAAAAACTAAATATACAAATGCTGGGCAAAAAAGAGACAAATGCAGTCACGATATTAGAATCGATCCTGGGGTCGGGCCACAACTCTAGGGACCTAGTTACTGAGCCAAAGCTTGGAAACAGTTGAGATCCCCACCCCATAACCATACATAAAATTGCTGGGCATGAAAAATATAATATAGCTATGTTACAAGGATTGGCCTTGGGGTCTGTCATATTCCCTTGATCTCATTTGGAGAATATTTTGCCATGATTGCTTAGGTATCCAGGTGAGCGATACAGGCCCTCTGGGCCTCTTGTTTCAATTGTTCAAATAGATTACTTATTGTAAAAGACACCTCAATCAACTCACAATTTCAACCCGGCCATTTCAACCAGCTAAATTTTCCGGAAGTTATCGAAAAAACTCTTTGATCACATAATCAATAACATGACCGCTACTCGAGAGCTCTCGTGATTTATCGCTGAAAACATTGTGGAATCTCGTAAGACTTTGAGGAAACAACAACAGGAAAATGGTTCAACGATCGATCATTAAAAAACGTGAAGTTTTGAGGATTTTCTGTAAATTCATGTCCCATGCCGTGAGATTTTATCAGAGGTGAAAATCTGTGAGATTTTGCCTCACGCCGTAAGATCTGGCATGTATGGTATCATTGCCGTTTAAGTACAAACATGCTACCAAAATTAGCTGAGGGGTATTGCTCTGCTCTTGGTGACTAAGTCCCAGGAATGTAACATGGAAACAGTTGAGATCCCTACCTCATATCCATATACATTTACATAATACAGTTGCTAGGTAAGACACCAACACAAGCATGCTTCCAGGATTAATCCGAAAGTGCCCTGTCCTGGAGAATTAGTTCCTGGGACACAACATAGAAACAGTTTAACCCCCCTTTAATCCCATAACACATGTATAAGTGTATATATAGGAGGAAATGATAGTATGGAGAAATTTATGTAAACTAGCATACACAGTACATGGGGCACGAAAAAAAATGTTATATCAAAAGTGAAATTAGTTTTTAGGTCACCTGAGCTTTAGCTCAAGTGACCTATTGCTATCCGTTTTCGTCCGTCGTCGTCCGTCGTCCGTTAACATTTTACATTTCAAACTTAAAGTCAAGTTCTGCTGGGCCGATTGAACTGAAAGTTGGTAGGAATGATCGCCTCATGGTCCTGACAAAGTGTTGTTATTTTTCGGGTCGATCAGAAATCCAATATGGCCGCCACGGCCGCCATTTTGAAAACCTATTTCAAACTTAAAGTCAAGTTCTGCTGGGCCGATTGAACTGAAAGTTTGTAGGAATGATCGACTCATGGTCCTGACAAAGTGTTGTTATTTTTCGGGTCGATCAGAAATCCAATATGGCCGCCACGGCCGCCATTTTGAAAATAGCTATTTCAAACTTAAAGTCAAGTTCTGCTGGGCCGATTGAACTGAAAGTTGGTAGGAATGATCGACTCATGGTCCTGACAAAGTGTTGTTATTTTTCAGGTCAATCAGAAATCCAATATGGCCACCACAGCCGCTATTTTGTAAATACCTATTCTAAACTTAAAAACAATTTCTAATAGGCCGATCTTATTTAAAATCGGTCTAGGAATGATCAGCTCATGGTCCTGACAAAGTTAAGTTAACATTATACTTAACTATTTTTTACTCAAATTGGTACATATTTCAACAACAAAAATAAATACTGTAGGACTCAGGTGACCGTTAAGGCCCATGGGCCTCTTGTTATATGGTGACGGTGACTATATCTGCACTAGAATTAGTGGAAATTCTATGAAATCCATCATTATTTTAGATTGGTTTCACTGCATTATGAAATGTCATTTTACAATTTTGTTTCTTTCTAGATCAAAATGAAGATGACAAAATGACAGTAGATGGTGTAATGAAATTCCTGGAAGATCTCAATCTTAGTCCAGAGTCAAGAACAGTCCTCCTCATTGCATGGAAGTTCAAGGCAGCTACTCAATGTGAATTCACTAAAGAGGAGTTTATCACAGGAATGGCTGATCTCGGGTAAATCTGCCATTGATCCATTATATATAGGACTAAGCAATTACAATAGCCTGATAGTCTGAGACGAGTGAAATCTCCACCTGAACTAGTGGTCCTAAAAATTGCCAGCCCATAAGACTAGGCAATTCTATATACAATTGGAAACTACTATCCCAATCGATTATATAGCTAGTGGTGTTAATGATTAATTTCTAGCCCTGCACTTCTGCTGGTGGTAAAATGTGACTGGCTATGATGAGTGTTATAGTACATGGCCTAAGTGGATGTTAAACGCTATTTTACTTTATAAATCATTGTATGTTGTGGGGACGTAAAACTTCTGACAAATTTAATACCAGTAAAAACTTCAATGCATGTATCAGGTATAAAATGTGTCACTTAATGATCAGATATTGCAGGGTCAATATGTGGTCATGACCAGATATCAGGTTGACATCTCAGTAGTTATAAGTCCCATGGGAAATAGGGCTGGAATGGGTTACAGGTACTATCCAGTTAGCAAATTTATGTATCAAAAAAACGTCCCAAAATGTAGGTGAATATTTAATGAATTTCCCGATCAGAAATGTCACTCCTCACTGCTGTTTGACAGACCTCGAAAACACTCCTGATCAGTATACTTGCTTATACCATTGAGTTCATGTAAGCGATAAACTTTGAATGTAAACATAATATCGACTAACATTCGGAAGTGATGCACAGAAATACGAGCGCATAGCGTTGACAACACATGAGTGTGAAGTGAAACTACGATAATTTCTGTGTCAGGAGGCTAGCTATATATGTAGCCAATTTATAAAGATTTCGAGAATTTGCAACGTTTTACAACTAATTACAACGAATAAGTATTGAGCTATCTTTGTGTACATGCATTTACTTAATTAAGGATCACCGTCCCTCCACCTAAAAAATTTAATGAGGCAATGTGTTGTTTTTTCTACAGCATCGCTATTGCGTAAGCAAATCATTCCTGAACAATAACCCATTCCTTGCGGAAGTTTCTTCAGATATTTTTGGGATATAATGGAAATTTAGATATTTCATTTTTTTTTTTTTTTTTCAATTGAACAAAATGAAACAAAATATATATTATTTGATGCAACAATGGTTTATTAGAAACATAACACATACAAAATAATAACAATGTCAATATTGATGAACAAAACATTTTTTTTTTAGTAATTTTCTAACAATATTAAAACAAACAATAATGCCTGTTACATGAATCAATAAAATTCCGAGTGTCGATGCAACACGTTTAGGACAATGAAAAATAAATATCTTGCGGACTTACTTATTCTACAAAAAAAATATAAAGATACAAAAAAAAATTAACAAAACTGAGTGACAACTCTTACATTTGTACCAACAATAATTCTAATTCCCAAAAAGTCATATATACAATTTACAACATACAATATAGCACTTTTTGTATACAAATATAATACAGTAGGCATAACCAACCAATAAAATTAGTTCAAATGTAATTACCAATATAAAACAAATTGTACTTTGTGTATGGATAACATTATAACAAACAATGTACTTTACTGTGTCATAGCAAAAATGTCACAAAGAACAACAGTGACAAAGTTCCACATACTTTACACAACAATAATACATTTCTACATACTGTACAAATAACATACTTTGTTGTGATATAAAAAATCACACTAAACAACAATAATAAACATTTACATTCTGAACAAAACAATAATAAACTTTCACATTATGTACAGATAACAACATACCATAGTTCGATATAAAACATATCACACTATTTAGCAATAATAAACTTTGACATTATGTACAGATAACAACATACCATAGTGTGATATTTTTATATAAAAAATATCACACTATATAGAGGATAGTAATAACAAATATATTTCACGAGTGTGGCTAATATATTGATATTTTTTCACGAATATGCAGCACAAGTGAAAATATCAAAATATTATCAACACAAGTGATAGCGCGGATCTGATGCCGATTTTATAGTGCTATCTCACTGAAGTACACATGATGACCAGCTCTGCTGGGTATGCTTCCTCTTTAACAAAATGATGACCTTTTATCTTGTCTTGCAGATGTGATAGTGTAGAAAAACTTAAAAACAAATGTCCAGGGCTGGAGCAGGAAATACGAGATCAGAACAAGTTTAAAGACTTCTACCAGTTTACATTTAATTATGCCAAAAATCCAGGACAAAAGGGTCTAGGTATGTATTTGTTGTAGCCATTGTTTGTTTGGCCTCTGATTTATCAAAATGCATTACAGTATATGAGAAATTTTACAAAAAGTTTCATATTGTTTTTGTAAGGGCTATCCCATAACTTATTGTATGTGGGGAGGCACCTGTATTAATACATTATGGGTGATGGGTTTTCAAATCAGATCTGCCTACCATTCCTTATAGTAAATCACTTGGGATGGTGGGATCTGTGAAACAGTACCGCCTGCCAATCCCATATGGTTATTTCTGGAACAGATGCAAGAAAGTTTCAAATTTTAATGAGGGATATTTCCTAGTTAATTTATGAAAATCAGGCATACAACATCCTTACGAGACCTCTGACATAGCATTTTCATGTTCACAGTGTATTGTTTGTACCAACATAAGTAAATCTGCCAGAAAATTGTATTTATTAGCTCACTTGGCACAAAGTGCCAAGTGAGCTTATGCCGTGGCGGGGCGTCCGTCCGTCCGGCGTCCGGCGTCAATATTTTACTTTAAACGACTTCTTCTTAATAACCGAAAGGCCTAGGGTGTCGATATTTGGCCAGAAGCAAACTGGGATGAAGGGCTACAAAGCATGTTAAAATTAATGACCTTGATCCATTTTCAAGGTCACAGAGGTCAAATATGTTAAAACATTTAAACATCTTCTTCTCGATAACCAAACTGCCCAGGGAGATGATATTTGTCCAGTAGCATGCTTGGGTGAAGGGCTACCAAGTTTGTTCAAATGACTGACCTTCAATTATATGCAAGGTCACAGGGGTCACCAACATTTCAAACAACTTCTTCTAAAGAACCTTGGCCAGTAGCATGCTTGGGTGAAGGGCTACCAAGTTTGTTTAAATGTATGACCTTGAATCATATTCAAGGTCACAGGGGTCAAATATGTTAAAATTTTAAACAACTTCTTCAGAATAACCAAAATGCCCAGAGTGATGATATTTGGCCAGTAGCATGCTAGGTTAAAGGGCTATCAAGTTTGTTCAAATGAATGACCTGCACCTATATTCAAAGTCACAGGGGTCTAATATGTGAAAAACATTAAACAACTTTTGAATAACTCAAATGCACAGGGTGATGATATTTGGCCAGTAGCATGCTGAGATGAAGGGCTACAAAGTTTGTTCAAATGAATGACCTTCACCCATATTCAAGGTCACAGGGGTCAAATATGTTAAAAACTTTAAACAACTTCTTCTGAATAACCAAAATGCCCAGGGTGATGATATTCAGTCAGTAGCATACTAGGATCAAGGGCTACCAAGTTTGTTTAAATGTATGACCTTGAATCATATTCAAGGTCACAAGGAGCAAATATGTTCAAAATATTTAAACAACTTGTTCTGAATAACCAAAAGACTCAAGATGTTGATATTTAATCAGTAGCATGCTGGGATCAAGGACTACTATGTTTGTTAAAGTGATTGACTTTGACTTATATTCAAGGTCACAGGGGTCAAATTTGTAAAATCTTTAATCGACCTCTTCTGAATAACCATGGGTCCCAGGATGTTGATACTTTGCAAGTTGCATCCTGAGATGAAAGGCTATAAAATTTGTTCAACATAATAACTTTGTTCAACTTTCAATCACAGGGGTGAAATGTTTAAAAAAAAAAATGGGACTTTTGAATGAATTTTAATCATAAATTCTGATATTTTGCCTGTAGTTTTATCTTAGATCACTTTTAAGGTTACAAGTGTGAGATTTATACCAGGTGAGCGATGCAGGCCCATTGGACCTCTTGTTATCAATTGCAATTTACCAGAGAATGTGAAGCAAATTTTTTCTTTTTCAGATTTGGAAATGGCTATAGCATATTGGAATATAGTTTTATCAGGAAGATTTAAATTCTTAAAACTATGGAGTGACTTTTTGACGGTAAGTTAATTATCTCCCTGTACATGTTACATATGAATGAAGTTTGATTACACTAAGGTAAAGAGCCCTGGCACCACTCTATATATGTATAGCTATTGTACACAGGTCTTGAAAAGTATTTTTTCTGATTAATTTATGTTACCTGGTAGTTCATAATTTATGTTACCTGGTAGTTCATCTATCTATTCACACGAAGACATTTTCTTGTTTTAGGTCATTTCAAGAAGTTATAACATCATAAATTTGTTCCCAGTCATCTAGAAAAGTATAATTATAGGCTGTGGGCCTTTTTAGCTCACCTGCTCGAAGGGCAAGTGAGCTTATGTCATGGTGCGGCGTCCGTCGTCCGTCCGTCAACTTTTTCTTTAAACAAAGTTTGAGAACGAAAATGACCTTGACCTACTTTCAAGGTCACAGTAGTCAAATATGTGAAACACTTCAAACGACTTCTTCTGAATAACTAAAAGGTATAGAACCTTCATATTTAGCTGGTGGATTTCTAGGATAGACCCTGACAAAGTTTGGGAATGAAAAAGACCTTGACCTGCTTTCAAATTCACAGTGGTCAAAGTAAAGAATCTTCATATTTAGCTGGTGGCTTTCTAGGATAGAGCCCGACAAAGTTGGAAATGAAAATGACCTTGACCTACTTTTAAGGTCACAGTGGTCAAATATGTCAAACGTTTCAAACGACTTCTTCTGAAGGACTGAGGAGTATAAAATCTTCATATTTGCCTGGTTGCTTCCTTGGATAAAGCCAGACAAAATTTGTGAATGAAAATGACCTTGACTTACTTTCAGGGTCACAGGGGTCAAACATGTCAAAAACATCGAACGACTTCTTATAAATAATCGAAAGGCATAGAATCATAATATGTGGCTGGTGGCTTTTTGGGATAGAGATCACCAAAGTTTGCAAATGAAAATGACCACAACCTATGTTAAAGGTCACAGAGGTCACCAACATTTCAAACAACTTCTTCTAAAGAACCAAAAGGAACGGATTCATAAGATTTGGCTGGTAGCTTCTTGGGATAAAGCCAACAAAGTTTGAGGAGGTAAATGACCTTGACCTACTTACATGGTCACAGGTAAAAATATGTCAAATATTTTCTGAAGAAGAACTAAAAAGCATAGAATTATTAAAATAGTTGGTGAACTTCGACCCAGGGGCGCACTTTTTAATTAAATAGACTTTTTTTTGAAACAAATAAAACAAATCTTTTCACACATTTTGTTTTATTACATTATCTCTTGTCAAAATACTTATTAAAAATATTTTCTAAAATAAAACAAATTGCTTACCTATATATACCCTATTATTTCTGAGGATGATAGCGGAAACACAAGCAATTTCTTTTGGCCTAAGTAGGGTACACCGAATATTGAAATTTTCATAGTATGAGCACCCAATTTTCAGTTGTTATTGTACTTTAAATTGACTTTTGTGTTGTTAGGAACACCACAAGCGGTCGATCCCCAAGGACACGTGGAACCTCCTTCTGGATTTCTGTGCAATGATAAACGAGGACATGACAAACTACGATGAAGAAGGTATACAGCCTGTGTAACGAACTCTAGCAGTAACAGTCATAGAGATTCACACCAAGAAAAATACACATCTAAAACCTGAACAGATTGTTTATTGCTTTAAGGGCCCCTGTCCCTATGCACTGTTGTTTCCTATATACTGTATAACCTCCCCTTAACCTCCATTTGGATATAACTATATCACAATTTGGCCAGGACACTTTATAGTTTATCAACTAGCTCAATCGGTTAATTTGATAGTATAACAATCTGAAGTCCAGGGTTTGAATCCTGGTCTAGCCCCAATACATTGTTACACTCAGAACACTGTTGTTATTTATATTTGAATCCTGGTCTAGCCCCAATACATTTTTTTATGCCCGTCGAAGACGGGGACGTATTATGTTATCACGTGAGCGGGCGGGCGGGCG